>NC_046658.1:116604326-116621379 GCF_010883055.1 Belonocnema kinseyi
GGGAGGGGGGACATTATGGGAGAGAAAGGAAAATAAGCGACAGGAGGGGAAGCTGGATGAGCAGAGAGGGAAAGTATGGCAGGAGGAGGGAACTAAAATAGGCTACAAAAACCCTTTTTTTAGGTGCGATGTGCCTACTTTAGCTACTTTTTCCTTATAAGTAATGGAATTCAGGGTTCTCGAAAAGTAAGTGCTAACCCGGTTTTTAATAAGACATGGCTGTAATTGTTTGAAAAAATCGAAACATAGGCCGCGGTTGGGGTCATTTTGTTACGAAGGGGTAAAATATGTAAAAAAGTGTGTTACATCATTTATGGATGGCCCCGTAGCCGATACGGAACTTGAGCGATGAGTTTGTAATGTTTATATAATTGTACACAATATGTTGAATGCAGGTTATACACGCGAGAGCTTTCGAACGGATAGTATGGCAATCATGAATGTATATAAAAGCCCTCGATTGTACACCCTGCATATTTTAGAATAGCTAAACAATAGACTTATCGATTATCAAGTGTGTTCGCGTGTATGCTTAGCACCAGGTTGCACCGCTTTCCGAGAAGAAAAACACTTTTCGGAGAATATTTTTCTAAAAACGATTTGCTCGAATTTTTTGACGCTTATTTGTGTAAACTTTACTGCAATTAACGAGAAAAAACCGTTCGATATCGGAAAACGAGCGAGTCGCACAAAAAATGCTCACAATTCTGTCGATAGCAATGCTGAAAGTAAACGGGTTTCGTCATAACATTATTTTTGATTCAGCAAAGCTAACGTCGAACAAACTATTATTTTGCAACAATACATGCACAGGCGGATAAATTATACATAGTTGGAAATATTATATATACTTTTCATTTGCTTTATACATTTTTTGTATGAAACTATATGTAATTTTTCTGCCTGGGTGCTATCTCTTTGCGTTAAAGAAAAAATGAAAATAACGATAACGTTTGTATACCTTAGCTTTGCTTCAACATCATTTTATTTAAAAATACATCGCATCTCAATAGTTTCCTGCAAAGAAGCACATTGGAAGTTTTCACATCATTATAAAGTTTTGAATGCGGTTTACAGGGTGGTCGATCGACCGGAAAACCCGGGAAATGACCGGGAATTCTACAAATTTTTAGGAGAAAAATTTGTCCGATCACTTTAAATATTGTTAATTTCGTATCACATCTAATATAATTTAAAATTAATTTTATGTCAACTATTTTTGTTTTGTTTAGTTCATTTTTTAACCTTAGAAGAAGACTTCAACAATTGAAAATTCAAAGCATTTGCAATTGATTTTCTTTTTATAAGAAACGTTTTATGTTGATGAACTGTAAATGTAAATTAATTATTGTTTTTTTTTTAAATTTAAATGTAGTTCTAGTAATAAAGATTAAACAACAATTTTATCGATTTTACACAATGACTCTGAATCTGCTTAAA
This sequence comes from Belonocnema kinseyi, assembly GCF_010883055.1. Lineage (NCBI taxonomy): Eukaryota > Metazoa > Arthropoda > Insecta > Hymenoptera > Cynipidae > Belonocnema > Belonocnema kinseyi. The sequence goes on from NC_046658.1 coordinate 116,605,767, forward strand.
ATTAAATAGTTTATCAAATTATAAAATGATGAATCTTCAATAAAAATGTCATTATTGATATTTGAACCAAAGAAAAATTTATTTTTTAATCAAAAACATTCTAGCATTCTACAAGAAGAGACGAATTTAGAACAAAGTAGTTTAATCCTCAAGCAAGAAAAAATTTTTTTAATCAAACAGTTGAATTTTGAACCAAAAAGAATAACCATTTCTACCAAAACAGGTGGATTTACAAACTCAAAAGACAAATTTTCAACCAAATTTATCAATTTTCTTTTAAAAAATATCAATTTTCAAAAAAGGGAATAGTTTAATTTTCACTGAACAAATTAATTTTAAACCGGAAAAAAAAACAATTTTCAACTAAAGAGATCCATTTTCAAATAAATTAATGGATATTTTCCAAAAGAATAAATTTTTAACAAGAAAACTTAACTTTTAACTAAGTTCTTAATTTTTCAACCAAAACAGATTTCAATTTTTAATAAAAAGTAGATAAAATGTCCTAAAAGGACAAATTTTCAGCCAAATACATGAATTTCCAACTAAAAATATCAATTGTCAACGAAGAGTGGATTAGTGAGTTTCAGTTAAAAAACTTCATTTGAAAACACAGAAAAAAAAACGAATTTTTAACCAGACAATTCAATTTCCTGCCAAATAGTTTAATTTTCAACTAAAAAGATAAATTTTTAACAAAAAGGGAATAGTTATTAAGTTTTCAGATAAAAAAATTGTAATCAAAAGAAAAACAATATTCCAACTAATTTTTAACAAATTATTTCAACTTTCAGTTGAGTGGTTGAGTTTTCAAACAAAAATTATTTTAATTTCAAATAAAAAAAAACAGTAGACATTTACTATAACGACGAATTTTTGACAAAATAGTTGAATCCTCAACGTCGGCAAATTTATTTTCAACTAAAAAAGAAAGATTTTCAACGAAACAGTTGCATTTTTAACTAAAAAGATTCATTTCCTACCAAAATAGATGAATTTTCCGGTTCTACAGAAAAATCCCGAAAATAACATTCCCGTCACTAAAAAATTCCTGAAAAATAAAATGTTAAAAATGCAATATTCCCGGTATTATAAAATATCTGAACCTATATAATTGTAGACTATAGTTAAATTCTCAAATTATCAAATTACCGATTAATAAAATAAAAAAATAATTTTATTTTAGCATATGCTTATTATTTCATTATTTATTTATTACTTAAACCATTTTTATTGTTTAGATTCGCGAATATCATAATTCGGAAATTTAAAAAACTCAAAATACAACAAATGTAACTTCTAATTTTTCTAAACTTTAGTTTAAAAAAAAATTAAATAGTTTAATTTTTAATGTTTCTAACTATAAAATTTTTAAATTATATAATTTTAAACATTTGCAAATCTTTTGATTGATTATCAATTTAGAGCTTTTTTCGATTAAAACGGCCACCCTGGATTTATTAATTTTCTTGGTATTTATAACAAAATCAAGGTTTAAATCAAATGAGTTTGACATTAGTGCGTCCCTTATGTAACCATTTCATTTGCATTTCGTGTAATATCAGGATTTAAACCATTTATAAACTTCTAGTCAAAAAATAAAAAAAATTTAATTAGAATTCAATGAATCTAGCCATTAAAAATGAAAAGAGATATTATAAAAGAGCACGCTAAAATGCGAAATTATGGTATATAAACAAATATATAATTATATATATGTAAATATAGATATATGTATACAGGTATACATATTAATTGGAACTGATGAGATTTTTAGGATTCAAAAATTGAGATGACGATGACATTTGTAGAAGAGTAATTAATATATTAAGTAGAAAAGACTTATTATTCTAGTCAAATTAACTATTAAAATAAGTTAATACGCTAATTGCATTTTTTCATGTTCACCGGTTAACTGCGAGAAAAAAAAATTAAGATAAAAAAATGCTTTTTTACGTTAGATGACTTACATGTAAATATAATAATTTTATATATTTTTGCCGTACGAGAAAATCTTGACGGAATTATATTTGAAGGGCATCAGTGCAAAAAGGGACACGAGACAAACGTGTGATTTCAGAAGGGGAAATATGGTCACAAAAATCGTATTTTAAATTTGAAGAAAAAAAATTTGTGAACTATTGATTAATTTGAAATAAAAGAAAGTTTCATCAATTAAATAAAAAATGCATTCAGTTAAAAATTCAGAAAAGAAACGATATGTCCACAATCCCTTTGGCAGTATTTTTATGAGTCCTATTGAATTTGTTCTACTACCCTTCAAAATTGGTCAATTTTGATAATGTTGTTAATTATTCATTTAGTTTGGAATTTTCCGCATGAAAAATTGCAAAAAGAAAATGGTTAAAATACATTATTTCAGTACCTCCATGCTAAACTCTCCAGTTTGGGGTTCGCAGTCTAAACTCTGCAATCTGGTCTTGTGTTGGTACTTAACGCGGCAACGCATACGTGGCGCTACAGGACAGCATAGCACGAGACTTGAGAGTTTAGAAAGCTAACCCCAAGATACGAAAGTATTGCATGGAGGAACCGATTTTAAAGTAGAAAAGGTAGTTAGCAAAGTAGAAAAAATTGAAAAGTTATTTTAGATTCTAGAAAAAAGTTATAAAGTTACTATTCAATATTCGCAAAAGTAGAGAAACAAAGTTTATCGATAAAAATGCTTTCTATAAATATTTTGGTGATATATCTATAAGATTTTAGGCTTTTATTGAAAAATTAATGCACAAAAACAAATTGCGAATTTTAAATCGATTCTAAAGTTTATTCAAAATTGAGCATGAAATACAGGAATAAAGTGACTTCAAAATACTTTAAATGCGTTTAAAAATAACTCGTTATCTATATGACTAAAACATACATTTTTGTATTCACACAAAGCTAATGCAGCTGAGTTATTGAAGTAAAGAAGATAAAGGGTATAAAATTGTTAATTTTTCATGAAAAAATAACCTTTTTTCTCGCAGTATATTTACTATACCATACAGTTTGATATAAAGGATCCCAATGTGAAATTCTGTCACCTCGTTGTAATAATAATTAGGAAGCGGATTAAAACCACTGTGAAGTTATCTGACGAGCGCAACTCGGCTCTCACATGCGGAGAACCGTCGGCCTGGCAGAGGGGGGGGGGGGGCAAGCAACGGGCGTGCCCGCGGTGCGGGCGCTCGCTTTTATCACTAGTCTAACAAGGGTTCTCTGCATGTGAGAACCGAGCTGCGCTCGTTAGCTAACTTCACAGCGGCTCTCATCTCTAATCCGCTCCCCGAAAATAATCAATAGCAATGGCCTGCGTAATAAGAAAAATGATTTCAAAAATATTTTTCTGCACATGGCCAAGCAGAGAAGCACAAACCAAAAGGCAAATCAATATACATAGTGTAAAAATGTTCGTAACTTACAGGGTGCTTCGGTAACATTTATAACGATAAGACGGTATTTTACGCGGAACGCCGATTATAAATAATTATTGTTAATATATACATATTTAACATAGATACATAAAATTCAATCTGTGCTACTAAACCGTCTGCATTTAACTCCATTTGGATAATATTATAAAATATTATATTTACTTTTTGCGTTCGTTTTCGAGTTTACGCTCGTTAATCAGATATGTATATTGTTTTCCATTTAAAAAAATGAAATATATTTGCGTTACTGTAAAATGGGTTTGAAGCTTCTTTCTATATGCCTTCCCTTTCATCGCTTCTATGAGAATACATTTTATATCCACAATGCAATTTTTACAAATCAAGAATTTAATTTAGATTAAATAAACTTTCAATTTTAGGGTGGCTGTTTCAATCGAGGAAAAAAATGTTTATTTAAAGGTTTTATTAATTTACCAGGTGGAAATATTATATTTAATTTAAATATGATGTGAAGTATTATATATAATATCCATTTGTTTTATACATTTTTTGTATAAGACAAATGAATATTATATTAAAAAACTTCACATTAATGAAAAAAAGTATATATAATATTTCCACCTGGTAAATTAATAAAGCCTTTAACAATGATCAATTAAAATTTTTTTAACTAAGTGACACTGAACAGCAAAATTCTAAACGTTTATAAATTGAACAGAGTTCAAAAATTTTTGCTTAGAAATATAAATTCACGCTATCATTTTTAATTCTCTAAATTAAAAACTAATCTTCCATTTCAACTCACATTACTACAAATGTTGAACAAAATTTTTAAAAAAAGTTGTACCCTTTCATCTCAATAAAAATAATAAAACAAAAAAGGGCTTCTTCGAAAAATTAAAAATACTAAAAACCAAAATTTTTCCTTTTTAAACTCGACAAAAACCTTAAAAATATAAAATATTTGTCTGCCAATCCAAAAAAATTAAATACCAATATTTCCTCGTTTCAAACATAATACAAATCTTTAAAATACAAAATTTTCGACGAAAGAGGTCGATTTTCCACTAAAATAATACATTTTAATGCAAAAAAAAAAACAAATTTGCAACAAACAAAGTTCCGAAAAAGGTTTTAATTTTAAATGAAAAAAAAAGGTTAAATTCGAACAGAAAAGACAAATGTAAAAATAAAAACTTAAGTCCTCAATTAAAGGAGCTTAATTTTCAACTAAATAGTTGCAAATCTTTTTTTTTGTAAATGTTGCAAACTTCAGGAAGCTCATTTTTATGCAGGAAAAGATTGAATTTCTACTGAAACAGATCAGTTTTAAACTAAGAAGAGGAATATTAAACAAATTAATGGAATTTTCAACAAAAGAATATTTGAGTTGAATATACAAGAATTGACGCCGCGCCGCAGGTAGGTGTAACAGGAGCTGCTTGGCGCACGCGGGGTAAGCGTGGTCTGCGGCTGTCATTCAGGCGATCACTCAGGCGTGAACAAACAAAAGCGGAGCGGGCTCTAAGATGTTTGATCCCAGCCACTGTCAGCCCCAAAGCCGGCGCAATGGAAGAGATTCACTGTAGTTAAATTTTCTACCCAAACAGACGAATTTTTAACAAAAGAGTTGGAATTTTCAACCAGAATGATGACTTTTTAACAAAATAGTTAGATTTTTACGTAAAAGTTGAATTTTTAACCAAAATACTTGACATTTCTACCTACAAAGATAAATTTTTATTTAAGTACTTAAATTTCGAAACAAAAAAGGATATACTTAAACTTAACACATTAGTTCACTATAAAAAGGACAGATTTTCAGAAAAATGCGTGAATTTTCAAACAAAAGATATTTGAATTTTCACCTAAAAAAGATAAATTCCCAAACTAAAATAAAAAATTAAATTTTCAGTAAAAAAAAAAGTTTCAACAAAGTAGCCAAACTTTGAACGAAAGAGCAATTTTCAATTAAAATGATAAATTATACAACCTAATAGTTGCATTTTTATACAGAAAAAGATAAAATCTTTTATTAAAACAGATGCATTTTTAAACCAAAATACAAATATTCAAAAATTAGTGTACTTTTAAGCCGAAAGAGTAATTTTCTCTATGATAGTTGGATTTTAAACCCGAAAATATGAACTTTCGACGATCAATGCGACAGTGGTTATTTTCACCAAGAACGGTTTTGATTTTTAAAAAAATGAATCCTCAACCAAAGAAGATTAATTGTTAATCTTGTTTGGTTGAGGATTCAATTTTTGTTCGATTAAAAATATTTTTAAACAAACAATTGCATTTTTATGCAAAAAAGAAGATTCAATTTCTACAAAAATAGATGAAATTTTAAAATAAAAAGACAATTATTTAAACAAATATGTGAATTTTCAACCAAAAAAGATTTTATTGGATTTTTCAACACCAAATCGGAGTGCACGCAAAACTTAAATTTTAACTCAGTTAAACTGATCAAAAAAAGATGCATTTTTAACATAATTATGGAATATTCAGTTGAAACAGTTGCATTTTTACCCAAAAACGATGAAATTTGTACTAATTAGATGAATTTTCAAACCAAAAATGAATTTTCCAAAAATTAATTAAATTTTTTCATTGAAGAAATATTTAAATTCTATTTCCAATACAAAATATGAATTTTCAACAAAAAGTTAATTTTCTACCAAAATATTAAAAATTTTAAGCCGTAAGAGCAATTTTCAACATAACTGTCGATTTTCTAACAAAAAGTGATAACTTTAAAAATAAATTGTTGAATTTTTAGTCAAATAATGAAATTTGTATGAAAGAATATAATAGTCAGGAGAAAATGAAAAAAAAGGATAAATTTGACAGAAATACAGTGATCGTAAAATTTAATTTTCTGAATTTTTCCCACACCAATTTTTAATCTTCCATGGCCGTTAATATTCAAATACCAGAATCTTAATCTTGTAACATTTGCAGCATATAATATATTTTATTTTTAAAAAATTAAAAGATTTTAATTCATTATTTATTAACCATGACAATTATTTAAAGTCCCTCTTACAGAAATTCCCTAACTTTCGCAACTTTTTTTCCAAATCCCTGATTTTTCCTGATCAATAAAATTCTCTGACCTATTGCTGACTTTTTTTACTATAAATAACAATTTTGTTTAAAATTCTAATAATCCCGCTCAAAGTATCACTAGTGCCATCTATTAGCGACTGCAACAATCAAAAAGGCCAATAATGTAGCTAATCAAAACCACCCAACTTTACCTGTCTAGTTGGCTAGTCTGCGTGCTTTTTATTAAAAACAAGCGCAAACGTGAATATTGTGAATAATGTGAATATAACTTTTGATATGATGGACAAAATTAGTGTTACTTCAATTATTTTAAATTCATCTCTGAGCAGGAGACTATTAATAATGAAAGAAAATAAACTTTAGAATCAAGACTTGATCCGTACTGTCAAAACAACAAATAAAAATCTTCTTTTGTCACATGTAAATGTAAATAAAAAGAACGATGAAAGGAATTTTAGTATTTGATCACTTGAACGATGTGCTTTTTACTAAGTGTAACAAAAAATTTGCTAATCATATTCAAAAATTGGCAAAAAGTCAGGGTCTCATCAGCGAAAGCAAAGTATGTACTCTTTTTTTGCAATATTTTTAATAATATAATAACTAAAATATAAGATGTATATATATTTATTAATTTAAGGGGATTAATTATACCTTTTTTTAAACTAATTAGAAATATTCTGTCGCCAACAAATTCGGCTTACATAAAAAATTCATGAATGTATAAATTCCCGACCATTTTTCATAATTTTATGATTAACATTTTATAAACTGTATGAATAGCTTTTAATAATTTGTTTTATTATAAAGTTAAGGAAATTAGTTGTATCAGGATAAAGATATTTTTTTCATATTTTGAATTTACTACGTTAATCAACATATTAATTATGTATCTATAGATAACTCAGTCCAAAGAAATTTATTTTTATTTTATTAAAAGTAAGCAGTTATTCACTTACAGAGCAATGTATCATTGCAACAGCTTTGTGCAATTTCGCATTTTTTAACCTAGCATTAGTATTTTTAACCAAAACATGTTGAACTTTTTAAATGGAAAAAATTAATTTTCAAGTTAAAATTTTCAACAAAAAAGTAACTTTTCTACCAAATTTGGACTTTCTACCAAAATAGTTAATTTAATTTGTAAGTATATGAATTTTCAACCAAGTGGTTACATTTTCATATCGAAAATATTAATTTTAAACCAAATAGTCGAACTTTCTGCCATTTTTAAACCAGAAAGACAAAATTTCAACAAAAAAATGTAATTTTCAACAACAAAGTTAATTTCCAACCAAATTTAGACTTTATACCAAAATATTTAAATTTTTAACAAAATTTTCAAACCAAAAAGATGAATTTTAAACAAAAAAGTTAGTTTTCAAACCAAATTTGGACTTTCTAATAATATAATTGAATTTTCTTACAAAAATTTGAAAAATATTTGAATCCCCCTCCCCTAACCGAGTCTGAAACCAAATAGTGAAATTTTCAACCAAAGAGATGAATTTTGAAATAAAATTAAGAATCTTGAATCAAAGAACTAAATTTTTAACAAAGTAGATGAACTTTCAACTAAGCAGTTAAATTTTCAACCAAAAAAACAAATTTAAAAGAAAATAGCTAAACCCTATTAAGAATTTTTTCCCTAAAAGAGATGAATTTTCAACAAAAATGTTAGTTATTTTGGAACTAATTATGTAGTTGATCTTTGTACCAAAATAGTTGAATTCAACCAAAAAAGACAAATTTTCAACAAAAAATTAAATTTTGAACCAAACTTAGACTTTCTGCTGAAATAAATAATTTTTTTTAATACGTGAATTTCCTACAAAATTTCTAAACTTTCATAACGAAAATATTAATGTTCAACCAGATATTTAAACTTTCTACCATTTTCACACCAGAAAGATAAATTTTTAACAAAAAAATTAGATTTCCAACAAAGAAGTTATTTTTTATCCAAATTTGGATCTTTCTACCAAAATAGATAAATTATTAACAAAATAATTGAAACAAAATAGTAAAATATTCAACAAGAGAGAATAATTTTCAAATAAAATTATGAATCCTTAATCAAACCACTACATTTTTAACAAAGTAAATAAACTTTCACCCAAGTAGTTAAATTTTCAACAAACAATTTTTTTAAAGAATAGCTAAACCCTCTTCAGAAATTTTTTTACCAAAAGAGATGAGTTTCCTAACGAAAATCAACACTTTTCAAAATAAAGAAATGAATTTTCATCATTAATGTTAGTAATTTTTTAACCAACAATGTAGTTGAACCTTGTACCAAAATAGTAGAATTCACAGTTGAATTCAACCAAAAAATACCAATTTTCAACAAAAAATTTAATTTTCTACCACAAATTTAGACTTCCTGCCAAAATAAATATTTTTTGTAAATCTTGAATTTTCAAAAAAATGGTTAAACTTTCATAACGAAAATATTGGTTTTCAACCGGATATTTAAACTTTCTAACATTTTCAAACCAGAAAGATGAAATTTCAATAAAAAAATGATTTTTCAACCAAAATAAACACTTCTCAAAACCAAAGAGATGAATTGTCAACAAGAATGTTAGTTATTTTTTAAGTAACCCGTTAAAATTTCTATCAAAATAGTAGAATTCACAGTTTAATTCAACCAAAAAAAGATGAATTTTCAACAAAATAACTAAATTCTCAACCAAATCAAGTTAATCTTCGTTCAGAATAGTTAAATTTCCAACCCAAGAAAATTGAATTTTGTTACGAAAAGAGATAACTTTGAAACGAAAAAGTTAAGTTTTGAACCAAGAAAGACAAAAAATGTCTTCTCAATTGTTGAAATTTCAAACCAACAGGATACATTTTTAACAAAAAGTAACTTTTTAACCAAATAAAATAGTTAAATTTTTTACAAACTGCATGAATTTTCAATAAAAATAGATGAATTCTCAACAAAAAATATGATATTTGATATTATTTCAACCAAAAAAGAATTTAATTTAAAATTAATCACAGTTGCATTCAGTCAAAAAAAGACGAATTTTTTATTAAAAAGTTGTATTTTTAAATCGAAAATATACATTTTTTATAAAGAACTTACTTTTCAACCGAATAAAATATTTGAATTTTTAACAAAATATATTAATTTCGAACCAAAATGAACGGATTGTCAACGTTCAATATAATATTTAATATTATTTCAACCAAAACAGATTTACATTCCACCAAAAAATCGAATTTTCAACAAAATACTTGAATTTCGAAAAAGAAATTAGGCTTTTATACCAAAAGAGATAAAGTTTGAAACAAAAAGCCAAATTCCACTAAGTTGTTGAATTTCCAAGACAGAAAGATGAGTTTTCTATCATGCAGTTGCATTTTCAAATGGAAAATATAAATTATCAACAAAAAAGTTACATTTCATCCGTATAGTTGGTCTTTCTACCAAATTACATAGTTGCATTTTTAACAAAATAATGTAATTTTTAATCAGTTAATAAAATTGTTAACAAGAAAAGTCGAATTTTGAAGAAAATAACTAAAAAACAAACCAAAAGAGACTAGTTTTCTACCCATATTTGATTCATAAACATCTCTCAATAGGAGATAATATACAAAAACACAAAGTAAATTCAAAGTAACTAAAATTAAAGTTTCAAGTTACTGCAAAAATCGTAACTCAGTTACTTCACAAGTTAGTTTTTAAAATAGTAACAAAGTTACGGCAAATTTACTTAAGGCAGGCAACCCCCCCCCCCCCCCCCCCCCCCCTCACTGTCTGAGAAAAAAAATGTGATGAGCAAACAAAAAGTACAGGAGCGATTATAAAAATGATGATAAATTTCTACGTTAAAACACATTTATTTCCTTAGATTTTTATGTAGCAAATAAATTCTTGCAATACGTGAATAGCGCGCAAAAATTTCAAACATCAAATTAAAGAAATTGGGACCGTAGATCAAGAATATCTTCAATATTACTCAATTAAATCATTGTCATTTTACAATTTTTTGAAAAACTTTCAATAATTTTAAAATATCAGAAAACAGTGTTTATTCATTATTTATTTATTATTATTATAATATTGTAAAATATGGAGATCAAAATGAGAGAAATGTTTAAATGACTCAACAAAATTAAGCAGGATACGTTCTTGCATCACTTGTAATTGTCGATTTGAAAAAAATTATTAGTTATTGAACTCTAATCTACTTTTTCTCCAAATGGAATTTTTGTACCCGTTTTATTTATGCTGGCATACAGCAAAGGGGTATATTAAAAGCATTCTTTTTTACACTTTAAAAAATTCAAAGATACTTATAAAATGATGCTCTCATGTCTAATATTCGCGAACCTGTTGGTAAGTATAAATTTAATCGTGCGAATTATGGAGTCGTGCACGTTTTGCTTTATTTTATTTTTAGTACTTAATTATTTTTCCTTACTTTTCGTGCATTTTTACTTAATTTATTTACACAATATATTTCCCAATTTTTGAAAACCCATTTTTATGTCCTTGGAAATTTTTTAGGATGAAGAATCCATTGCTTATCCAAGTGCAAACATCATCATGCAAATATTTTCCCCCCTAGTAACATCTCAACAAGTAATGACTTCTCAGTTTGGAAATTCGTATACTTCCATGAAATGTGAAGATGGAATAAACATGGTTTTCGATGAATTCATGGGGAACACATTTATTTATATTGCTACCAAAGAAGTGGATTTTATGAAAAGAACATTAGGAGTTTGTGTGTCCATTGTAAGACTAATATGTGGCCCCGATGTGTCTTCGTAAGTAGGACCATTTTTTCCCCTAACTTCTCCCCATTTTTCTTCTATCATACGTAATTTTCTCCGACTAATTTTTTTGTTAATTTATTTACGGGCCATCCGTAAACTACGTTACTTGAATTTTCGACTACAAAGAAGACTTTAAAAATAGTTTAATTTTCAACAAAATAATCAAATTTTTTAACAAAATAGTTGAATTTTCAACCAAGTGTTTAGTCAGTTTTCAAGAAAACGATGCTTTTTCAACGAAGGATTCAATATTTCCTTTTTAATACATAAATGTATGAATTTCCAATGCGAATTTTGAACAAAACAATTCAATGAATACAAAATGGTAAACATAATAATGACATATTATCAAATCCACGCTCAAAAGAAGTAACTTATTTCATATATATTTTTTTTTCTTAAAAAAAATAATTTTTAAATAATTGAATTCAAATAAAGAAACACAAATTTTTAACAAAATAGTTGAACCCTCAAACAAAATAATGATTTTTCAAGAAATAAGATTAATCTTCTTCTCAAAAATCGAATTTTCCACCAAATATATGCAATTTTCATCCCACAATATGAATTTTCAACAAAAAAGTAAATGTTCTACCAGGTAGTTAATTTTTCAAATAAAGAGTTTAATTTCTAATCAATGAGTCGATGTTGTTACCGAAAATGTAGAATTCTCCACCAATTAGCTGAATTGAAAAAAAAAATTCTGCCATTTTAATTGAACCATAAAAGAAGAATTTGTAACAAAATAGCTGAATCCACTGCCAAGAAGATGAATTTTAAATAAAAGTGAATTTTCTGCCAAAGAATTATTTTTTCAAATAAATAGATTACTTTTTAACCAAATAGTATAATTTTAAACCAAATAGCTGAATTGAAAAAAAAACTATCAAAAACAAAATTTTAAAAAGAATACTAATTTTCCATCCAAAAAGGCGAACTTTCAACAAAATATATGAATTTTCTGAAAAAGAATTTAATTTCTACCCAACAGAAAATAATCCAATCTTCTACCAAAATAGTTGAATTTTCTATTAAAATATTTAGATTTTCAACCAAATACCTGAATTGAAAAAAAATGTTCTGCCAGTTTAATTTAACCAAAAAAGAAGAATTCGTAACAAAATAGTTGAATCAAAAGCCAAGAAGATAAACTTTAAAAAAATAAGATTAATTTTCTTTTTTAAAAAGACGAATTTTCATAAAAATACATTAATTTTCCACAAAACAGTTGAATTTTCCACCACACACTATGCATTTTCAATAAAAAAGTGAATCTTCTACCAAATAGTTAATTTTTCAAATAAATAGTTTAATTTCAAATAGAATAGTCGATGTTGCGACGAAAAATATATAATTTTCAAAAAAATAGCTGAATTGAAAGAAAAAAATTCTACTATTTTAATTGTACCATAAAAGAAGAATTTGTAAAAAATAGTTAAATCCACTGCCAAGAAGATGAATTTTCAATAACAGTGAATTTTCAACCAAGTATTTAGGCAGTTCTAAAGAAAAGATGCATTCTCAATAATGAATTCAATATTTATTTTATATATAAACGAATGATGACTTTTGCGAATTTTCAACAAAACAAGATGAATCGAAAAACAGTTTAAGTTTAAAAAATTAATTTTTAAGCAAAAAAACAATTAATTCTCAACTGGTTGAATTTAACTAAAAAAACACGAATTATTAACAAAATAGTTGGACCCTCAAACAAAATAATGTTTTTTAGAAAAAAAAAGATTAATTTTCTTCTCAAAAAGACGAATTTTTAACAAAATATATTTATTTTCCACCCTAGAATATGCATTTTCAACAAAAAAGTGAATGTTCTACCAAGTACTTAATTTGTCAAGTAAATGGTTTTATTTTTAACCACAGCTCGAATTTTTTACCAAAATAGTTAAACTTTCAACCAAATACCTGAATTGAAAAAAAAATTTACCAATTTAATTAAACCAAAAAAGAAGAATTTGTAACAAAATAGTTGAATCCAAAGCCAAGAAGGTAAACTTTAAAAAAATAAGATTAATTTTCTTTTTTAAAAAGACGAATTTTCATAAAAACACATTAATTTTTCACAAAAGCGTTGAATTTTTCACCATACACTATGCATTTTCAACAAAAAAAAGTGAATGTTCTACCAAATAGCTGAATTGGAAAAAAAATATCTACCATTTTCATTGAACAAAAAACAAAGTTTTATAACAAAATGATTGAATCCAAAGCCAAAAAGATGAATTTTTAAAAAAGAATATAAATTTTCTATCCACAAAGACGAATTTTTAACAAAATATATGACTTTTCTACTAAACAAATGTGATTTACATCCAACAGAAAATAGTCGAATTTTCTACCAAAATAGTTGAATTCTTAAGAAAAATAAGTTTTTAAGCAAAAATGGGATATTTACTTAATCAATTAAAAAAAAACGAGTTTTTAAAAAAATAGTTGAATCTACAGACAAAGAGATGAATTTTGTAAAAAGAAGATTAATTTTCTACCCAAAGACGAATTTTCCACAAAATCGGTCGAATTTCGACAAATCAGTTTAATTGTAAAGCCGAACCTATGCATTTTGTATAAAAAAGTTAATTTTCAACCACATACTTGAATATCCACCGAAAAGATGAATTTTCATTTTAAAAAAGTTGAATTTACAAAAAAAAAATGGCATTGCGAATATATGAATTTTAAAACAAAAAAGACGTATTTTCAATAAAACGATTGTATTTTCTACCCGAAAACAAGAATTTTGAACAAAAAGGTTCATTTTCAACTATATATTTTAATAGTTTACCAAAATTTTGAATTTTTAAAGGTAAAAGTAGATGAGTGTCCAACAAAATAGTTGAATTTTCAAATAGAAAAGATAAATTTTCGACTAATAATGAAATAGTTATTTATTCAGTCTAAAAAAATTAAATTTTCGACTTTAAAGATGAATTTTAAACAGTTTAAAAAAGATTTTAATTTAAATTAAAAACAGTTGAATGCAATATGAAAATAGGAATATTCAATTCATGAATTTTCAACGAAAAAGTTGAATTTTGAATTTAGAAGATTAATTTACTAAAAAATAAACAAATGTTCAACAGAATATATTTTCATCTAAAGAAGATAAATTTTAAACAAATAGTTAAATTGTTAGCAAAAAAAGCAATTAATTTTCAACAAAATAGTTCAATCATCCACCAAAGAGATGAATCTTCAATGGAAAAGATACACAAAACCTAGCCACCATTTTTTTACAAGTATAAAATTTCAATAATATTTGAATTTTTCTATTAAAATATGTACATGTAAAAATTGGAAATTTGGCATTTGTTTGAGTAAAAACTGACAATTTTTCTTATAATTGTCTTTCAAATAACTTATTTGCAGTTTCCAAAGCTCTTAATTTGAATTTTTATATTATATTCACTTAGTTTTTACATTTTTTAAAATTAAAACTACTTTTAATTGCTTTCAATTTGAAATTATTTGAATAATCAGCTATTAACGTATTAAAATTGAAATTGTACTATTTCCAACTTTTTATTAAATTATAGATAATTAAGTTCGTACTAATTATACAACACTTGAATAAAACAAAAATTCTAGATTGAAAACAAGTAGACAAAAAGTGTGTCTAGTGTCGTCCCTCCTGGATACTTGGTCTCAATTAGTAGAGTCCGAGCAAAGTTTTTTAACAGAGGCTGTGGAACAATTATCAGTGAATGCTGAATTAGCTTCGGCAACTCTAAAAGTATTAACCGACGCGGCAGATAAACTTAAAACACAGTCCGAATTTTCCAATATCCACGTTTTGGTGCTGGTGGAACAAAAATTTCTCTCGTTATTCTCGAGCAAAAATGCTCAGGACTTGAATGGCTCAGATATTTTAATGATGATATTAATGTGCTACGTCTCAAATGGGAAAGGAAGGGCAGAAAGTGAGGAAGAAATTGAGGAACGCGATATTATTCTATGCCAAAATAGCCCTGTTGGGAAAGACGAGGATGTAAGGCCGCTAAGTTCATCTTCGAAACTTGCTAACCCAACTCCGGAGGATATTCAGAACTTATTTGGTAAGATCTTTCTCTAAACTTAAAAATAATTGTAAATAATATTGCTAATTTTATGTTAATTTGAAACCTATCGTCAAGTCGCCAGGGTAAGTATGGTTTAACTTTTATGCTCTATTTTTATTTTGTAATGATATATTCTGTAGGTACATCTTATAATAGGGTGGCCGCAAAATACGAGGGTAGTTCAATAAGTCCTTAGAATGAAGTATAAAAACAATTTTTTTTTATTTTTCAACATAATCTCCTTGGAGCTCTATACACTTGGTCAAT
>NC_046658.1:116621479-116660104 GCF_010883055.1 Belonocnema kinseyi
GGGAGTACTTGCTTCTACGGGCCTTCCTGAACGTGGTTCGTCACTTCTTGATGTACGACCACGCTTAAATTCATTTACCCAGTTATAAACCGTTGCTAAGGCTTTCCATTTTTCCATTTTTCTTAACGAACAATTTTTTTTTTCAATTGGTTATAAAAACACGTAAACTCAGAAGATATGGACTGTGACTGCACCATATATCTAATCGGGAATGGTGCTGACTGAAAACAGATGATTTGGAGCGATTCGCGCGCCATATGTTGGTCATTCTAAGGGCTTATTGAACTACCCTCGTAATTTTTTTTTTAAATTGTCTGTCCTTTCCCTGACCAATTTTTCTTTTTCCGTGATCATTAATATTTAAGGACCAGAATTTTAATCTCATAACGGAACAAAAAATTTCAATTTAAAATAAAAATTGTTTATTTATTTATTTCTAGCAAAAAAAAATACTTCTTTCATAAAAGATTAATTTTTAACAAAACAGTTCAATTTTGAACAAAGTAGTTTAATTTTAAACCTGAAAAGAACGAATGTTCAACCAAATGGTTGAGTTTCCATACAAAAGAGATTAAACTTGAGTTAAAAACAGGTACATTTTCAGCAAAATAATAGCTACACTTTCAAGCTGAAAATAAGATTTTTTTATGATACTTTTAATCTCGAAAATATGAATTTTTAACAAAAAAAATAATTTTCCACAAAACAGTAGCATTTTTAACAATTCCCAATTAAAAAGATTTCACTATGATCTCAAATAATTCAATTACTTCTTAGAATGATAAACATTTCACAAATAAAGATTTAAGCAAAATTTCAAAAATATTTTAAAAGATTTCACAAGTTTTTACAAAAATTTCCCAAAGATTTTGAACATTTTATAAAGATTTCAAGAATTTCAAATACTTAAAAAAGGTTTGTACACCAGATTTCAAAGATTTCGAAATTTTAAAACTTTCAAAAGATTTTAAAGATTTTAAAAAGGGCATGGTAAACGAGATTTCTAAGGCTTCAAAAGATTTTACACATATTAAAAATAATTCAATGAGTTCAAATGAATACAAAAAATTTCAAAGATTTACAAAATTTACAAAGATTTCAAATAATATTTCAATCATATCAAACAATTAAATTAAAGAAAGCTTTCTTGAAAATTTCAAAAGATATCAAGGATTTCAAATATCTTACGTAAATTTCAAAATATTTCACAAAGATTTTAACGAATTCACAAAGATTTAAAAATATTTCACATGGCTCTGCTTTCTTTAAAAATTTCTGTACTATATTATAAATATTTTTATATATAAATATATTTAATGAAAAAAAAAGAAGACCTGGGTAAAATTTACTTCTTGACCTGATAAACTTGGAAAAGACCTTGAATTTCATTCCTAAGATCGCTGGAAACTTTGTTTAACGAAAAAGAGGAAGTTTCAGGAACATAAATTAATTTTAAACTAAAAAAAAGGGAAATGTTAAACCAAAAATGGAAGTTAAATATTCAGTAAAAAAATTTAATTTTAAATACAAAAAATAATTTTCAACAGAATAGTTAAATTTTAAAGCAGGGATGAACTTAAACTAAAATGATGAATTTTCTAAAAAAAATCAACTCAGTGGATCAGCCTTCAAACAAATAGTGGAATTTTCATTTAAAAAATTAAGCTTCTACTAAAAATAATTGAATTTGAAATTAAATAATAGTTCAATGTCCAAGCTGAAAATTATAATTTTTTATAAAACAGTTGTAAACTTTTAAATTCGAAAAGATGAATTTTCAACAATATATTTGAACTTTTTTTAGAGGATAGTTGAATTTTCAATAAAAATATTAATTCTTAGACAAATTTTGAAGAAAATAGATGAATTTTAAAACAAATATTTGAATTATTACCTCAAAAAATATACGTTTTTAACCGAAAGTGAAAAAGTTAAATTTTCAGTCAAAAAATTAGTTTTCAACACGACGAATTTTCTGTAAAACCTTAAACTTTCTTCAACCTGCATATATGTTAATTTTCTAACAAAAAGACGAATTTTTAACAAGGATGAATCTCAAAACCTACAAAATTTTTATACAAAGCAGTTCAATTTTCAACCTCGAAATTGAATTTTTCAATCAAGAAGACGATTTTTTAACAAACCAACATTTTTCAGTTGGGAAAGAAAAAAAGGTTCATCCAAATTCTTGAAATTATAAGCCAAAAGACTAATTTGGTTCAAAACACTTGAATTTTCGACTCGAAAATATGAACTTTTAACAAAAAAGTTAATTTTTCACAAAACAGTGTCATTTTTAACAATAAAGAGATCAAACATTTTTAGCCGAAAAATTTTGTTAAGAAAATAAATGAATTTTCCACTGAAAAAGACAAATTTTTAAACAAAAATGGAAGTTATATATCAGTAAAAAAACCTTAATTTTAAATTTTAAAAAACTAATTTTCGACAAAATAGATCAATTTTGAACAAGTGATAAACATCATCCAAAATTATGAAGTTTCACACAAACAAAATTAAGTCAGTGGTTCAACCTTCAACCAAATAGTTGAATTTTCATACAAAAAACATTAAGCTTCATCTAAAAACATTAGCATTTTCAACCAAATAATGGCTACATTTTTAAGCTAAAAATTAGATTTTTTTTATAAAACAGTTTTAAACTCTTTAAATCTCAAAAATAAATTTTTAATAAAGTAGTTTAACTTTTAACCAGCTAGTTGAATTACCAACCTACAAAGATAAATTTTCAATCAAATAGTCGAATTTTCAAATAAAAAATACCAATTTTTAACTAAAAACAGACAAAAAATGATTTTAAACTCAGTGGATCAACTTTCAACCAAACAGTTAAATTTTTAATCAAATGGTCTAATTTTTAATTAAAAAAAAATATTAAAATACAATCAAAAACAGTTACATTTTCGACCAAAAAGTTAAATTTTCAAGCAAGTAAGCCGTATTTTTTTGAGGACAGTTGAATTTTGCATTGAAAGTTGAAATCTTAATTAAAATCGCAACAGTTTAAATTTCTATTGAAAATTATTAAATTTAATCTAAAAGAGGAGAATTCTCATACTAAAAAGATACATTTTTAGACCTGAAGATTGATTCTTTACCAAAAAGACAAATACCTAGAAAAAATTAATGAATTTTAAAAACAAATAGTTGAATTTTTAACTAAAAAAGATACATTTTCAACCAAAAATGGAAAAGTTCAATTTTCAGTAAAACAATTAGTTTTCAACACGACGAATTTTCTGTAAAGCCTTGAACTTTCAACCTGCATACATGTTAATTTTCTAACAAAAAGACGAATTTTTAACAATAATGAACCTTAAACCTACAAAATATGTGTACAAAGCAGTTTAATTTTAAACCTAGAAATTGAATTTTTCAATGAAGAAGACGATTTTTTAACAAATAAATATTTTTCAGTTGAAAAAGAAGAAAAGTTCATCCAAATTGTTGAAATTTTAAGCCGTAAAACTAAATTTATTAGAAACACTTGGATTTTTGACTAGAAAATATGAATTTTTAACAAAAAAGTTCATTTTTCACAATACAGTATCATTTTTAATAAAAAATAGATAAAAGATTTTTAACCAAAAAGTTTTTTTCAAGGACATAAATGAATTTTCAACCAAAAATGTAAGTTATATATGGAGTTAAAAAAATTAATTAAAAAAACAAACTAATTTTAAACAAAATTGTTCAATTTTGAAGCTAGAATTTAGAATTTTTTTATCAACTAGTTTTGAACTCTTTAATTCGCAAAGATACATTTTTAATAAAGTAGTTGAACTTTTAATCAGATAGTTGAATTGCCAATTTAAAAAGTTAAATTTTCAATTAAATGGTCGAATTTTTAATTTAAAAAATATTAAAATGTAATTAAAAACAATTACAATTTTGGCCAAAAAAATAAAATTTTAAAGCAAGACGTATTTTTTAGAGGACACGAAGATTGATTTTTTAGCAACAAGACAAACTCCTAACAAAATAAAGAAATGATTAAATAAATATTTTAATTTTTAACTAAAAAGCTACATTTTCAACCAAATTGGAAAAGCTAAATTTATATACATATATTAATTTTCTAAAAAAAATGACGAATTTTTAACAAAATAGTTTAATTGTCAACGAAAAAATTGAATTTTCAACGAAATATATAAATTTTTAACTAAAATAATAAATCTTGAACCAAACAATTTTTTTGTTACGAAGCATTTGAATTTTCAACCTAGAAAGTGAATTTTCCAACCAAGAAGACAAATTTTTGACAAATACAGGTTTTTTCAGTTGAGAAAAAAAAAGTTCATCCAAATTATTAACATTTTAAGTCAAAAAAAAAAAAACGAATTTTGTTCAAAAAGTTCATTTTCCAATAAACAATAGCATTTTCAACCAAAAAAGAGGAATTTTCAGAAAAATATATGAATTCTCAAATAAAAAAGATAAATTCTCAACCAATAATGTGGTAGATATTTGAACCAAAAATATTTCACTTTTTAAAATAATTATTTATTTATTATATATGTAATTTAAAAGAAATGCTGTTGAATTTTTAAAACCAAAGTATAAATTTAAAATAAATTATGTTTCTACCCAAATAGTTGAATTTTCAACCAAAGAGGATGACCTTTTGACAACATTTTTTTATTTTTCCCTTACCAATTTTTAATTTTTCCTGACAATATTTAAAGGCTAGAATGTTAATATTGTAACATTCTTAACATAGATTCATTTATAAACGGAATAAAACAATTTTTAATTAAAATAAGTTAAAAAAAAGTATTATCCTTGACAGATATTTAAAGTGCCTCTTATAGAGATAATTATAGATATAATTACTACAGTTTATATTATGTTTCTATTATCAAATCATAATTTATATGATAATAATGCTAAAAATAATTCGAATATAATATTATCCCTCAAACGGTACACTACAACCTAGCATACGTAAACAGTACACTGGTGCGAATTGGTCTGTTTGCAATGTTAATATTTAATATTTAATATATTGAACATATAATAAACAACTAGCATATATCACACATATTTAACATATATATTTAATATATGTGGGGATAATCCGCTGCAGCTGTATTTGCGTAAATGCCAACAAAACAAAAAAACTTCGGGTGCGAATTCGCACCAGTGTACCGTTTGAGGGTTACAATATATAATTATAATTCTTTGAAAATAAGATCATGAAAGGCTTCGAAAAAACTTGACGCTTACGACAACGGCGGGATTAATTTTTACAGGAGATTCAAGATATTCTTCTGTAAGTGAAGGCCTTTATACCTTTGCTGAAGACGGTTTATACAGTCAATTAGTCTTGCTAGGTTCAGACGAAAATTTTACAGCGAACGCCGTCCATATTTCCAAATTAGCGGAAGGTATTAATTTAGTAACAATAGTCGAAGTGACGAATGCAGGCATTGCGTGCGGACTTTACGACAGTTTTTACTACCTGAACGTCATTAATAAATTGCAAATTCAAAGAGACATTGATGAAATCAAAGCAGCGTTTGAAAGTCTTGAGGCAGCTATGAAGAAGACTATAGATGGGATCAAAAAACATCGAGCTTTCGTAAGCAATGATGTTGACATGTGTCAGAGGCGTTTACAGGTGAAATGGGAATTTGTAAGGAAGAAATATATCGAAGTATTTAAATCAAGAGATGCGGAATCTATTCTTCAAATCGAGTCCAACATATCTGGGTTTATCGATACGATGAAGGAGTTGTTTCGATTAACATGTTTCGAAAAAGAATTTTTGAAGCAAGGAACTGACGTGATAGGAACTGTGAGTCGTCTAGTTGGCCAGAAACTGAATGATTTTAGTGATTTCCTCAAAGTTAAGGCGCTCAAGAACTTCAGTCTTGGATCATATCCTTTTTCAATCATTCAATCAGTGTTCGGGTTCAAAAATATATTCCAAAAATTCGAATTACTCCTTTTTCGGGTCATTGTATAATATTGCATAAACGAAAGTTTTTAAACTTACATGAAATTTTTTTTTTTTAATTACCGGTTGAAAATTATATTAGGAAAATAGTCCTTTCTAAAAGGAAACTTTTGGAATGTACTTTTATAAACAATTTGACAAAATTGTGAAATATTACGATCCACACGAGTATACAAAATATAGCCACTTGGTAAAATGATAATATTAATTTCTTTTTAAGACAAAAATTATTTTGAAGACGAAATTTAAAAATAAGGGATGTTTTTCTTTATACAGACTTGGCAGTCCAAAATTCTCTCAAAATAGGGGCAATAGGGTGATTTTCGAATAAAATAGAGGAATAAATTAATTTAAATAAAATTAATATATAGGTACCATATTAAGTTCAATGTGTAACACCTTAAATTCCTAAGATTTCAAGTCGAAATACATTAAATTTTGAACAAAATATGTAGTTGAATTTTCAATTAAAAGAGACAAAATTTCTACAAAATAATTGAGGCTTCAAGTTGAAATGTTCAGGAAACAGTTTACTTTTAAACCGTAAAGAGGAGTTTTTAAGAAATAATTTAAATTCACACCAAATAATGGAATTTTCAACAAGATATTTGATTAATAAGAAAATCAGTTTTTTGCCAAACAGTCGTATTTACAACCAAATAATTGGACTTTCAATGAAAAGAGACGATTTTTCAACAAAATAGTTGAACTTTTTAATCCAAAACGACAAATTTTTAACAAAAAATTTCATTTTTAACAGAAAGATCAACTTTCTATACAAATAAACGACTTTTTAAAACAAAAAATTAACTTTTTAACTGAAATAATATAATTTTCAATTTTTGAAAATTGAAAAAACAAAAAATTGAATTTTCAATTTTCTATATTGGTAGAAAATTTTCGCATTTGCAAAAGAATCGTTCAAATTTCAACCAAAAGAGTTGAGTTTTCAAGTTAAAAAATGAATTGTTTATGAAAAAATTGACTTCCAAGCAGAAAAAATTAATTTTCGGACAAAAAAGATTACTCCTACGACAAAAGATCAACTTTCAATTCAAAGGAACGAATTTTCTACCGAAATAGATGAATTTTCAAACAAAAAGGATAACTTTTTAACAAATTAATTAAATTTGGATTAAATAATTAAATTTTCAACCAAATAATAGAATTTTCAACTGCTGAAAATTAAAAAAACAGAAAATTGAATTTCAAATTTTCTATTTTGGTAGTAAATTTTCGCATTTGCAACAAAATAGTTGAATTTTCAACCAAAAGAGGTCAATTTTTCATCGAAAAACGAATTTTTAATAAAAGAGTTGAGTTTCAAGTTAAAAAGTTGAATGGTTTAGAAAACAGTTGACTTTCAATAGAAAAAAAGAATTTTTGAACAAAAAAGAGGACTCCTGCAATAAAAGATCAATTTTTAGTCCAAAAATACGAATTTTTGACCAAGTAGTCGATTTAAAAAAAATACTTTTCAACCAAAAAAGACTACTTCTAATACAGAAGACGAATTTTCTAACGAAGAAAACGAATGCTCTACCAAAATAGTTGAATTTTCAACCAAAAGGGATGACTTTTTAACAAATTAATTGAATTTGGACAAAATAATTAAATTATCAACCAAATAATAGAATTTTCAACTGTTGAAAATTTAAAAAAACAGAAAATTAAATTTTCTATTGTGGTAAACATTTGTCGAATTTTAGAGGGGAAAAAATGTATTTAACATTTTTTTGAAAATTGAATTTTTAAGCAAAAAATATGGCTTTATATAAAACAGTTGAACGAAAAAAATTAACTTTCACCCAATCATAATTTGAATTCATAATTTCTCACACTTAACTAAAAAATCGATAAAAAGTTTTTGAAAATATATCTAAATATAAAATATAAAAAGAAAAACTGAAAAAATTGTCTAAAAAATTAGAGGATAATAGGATTTTCTGTTTAAAAATGGTTATAAAGAAAAAAGGGTGCAGTCTGGTAAAAAATAATTTACAAAACTTTGAATTGGAACCAACCATTTTAATATATTTAATTTGTAATGCTTCAAATTTTACTTCTTTTTTAATTTTAAAGCTTTATCAAAATAGTCAAAAGTCCAAACAATTCTAATTAAAAAGTGACAAATTTTGTAATATCATTTTTGCTTTATTCAAGTTTTAATGCTATTTTGGGGACTTGCATTTTAAGTACATCTGGTAATTTAAAATTCTAAAAGTCAGACAATTTTAATGATAAATTTTCCAAAGTTTCATTACCATCTTTTTTTATTTCGATATTTTACGATTTTTTTTCATAAATCATAAGTTACAGCTATTGAAGTTAGATATTTTATATTTTTAAATCATCCGATTTTCATCGTTTAAATGTGAACATTTCCTAACTTCACAATATTAAAAACAATTTAATTGGAACTTTTGACATTCTAGAATCTGGATCGATCAATTTCAGGTTGTAAAAAATTGAACGCTTTAAATTTCAATTCTTTCATTTTGAAGGGTGTCCGATTCAACAATATTTTGGAACTTGCTTATTGTATTAGTAAAAAAACTGAATTTAATATATGCTTTCGCCAGTCTTGTCTATTATATTGTGCTCGTTTTTTATTTGATAATTAAAGTTGTGTAGTCGTTTGTTTAAATTTTCAAGACAAATTTGGACATTAGATTTTTCGAAATAGAAAAAATCTAACTCTATATCAAACTAGATTAATTTTCTTGGATTATTAGAATTTTTTAAATCAAAATAACTACTTTTTTGAAAAAAATTGAGCCAAAAGTCAAGCTAACTCTTTAAAGCGCCACTTTTCCGAACATTATAATTGAAAACATTGAAATAATCTAAAGAAATCCAGCCGATTGGATATAGTTTGATTTTTTCTATTTCGAAAAATTCAATCCTTTACGCATGTCCGAATTTACATGGAAAATTTGAACAAAGTATTGAAATATTGTCCATTTTACAAATCTTCCTGAATTTGAAATCCAGAATGCAAAAATCACAGTAAAATGTGCAATTTGTTTGTAAAATGGTCCCTAATTCATTTTATCATCAGCTTTCGCGATCCAAATGCGCTTGTGTAAAAAGTTGTACCGCTTTTCAAATATGCGTCCTTAATGTAATTAATATCTACGAGAACTTCCCTAACCATCAACAAATATTTGGAAGAATTCCCTGGACTGGTGCACTTTTTATACATCGATCGAACTACTCATAGATTAACAGCTCCCACGGTAGATTTTACGAATTCAGAAACGCTGCAACTTACAACTAAGAAGGCAAGTCACACAATTGTTTCCCGATTAAAATAATTTAAATTAATAATAATAATAATAATAATAATAACCTACTCTTTTCGTTGCTAATACATTCCGTTTGCAGAGATGCTTTTATTTTTTTATTGCTGTTTTAACCCTCAAACGGTACACTGGTGCGAATTCGCACCCGAAGTTTTTTCATTTTGTTAGCATTTACGCAAACGGAAAGTAATAATGTTCAGTTAATAATATATAAAAATTTGTGGGAAGAATTTTAAATCTTTGAAACTTTACAAAAAAAAAGAAATAGTTGAAAATTAATGTTTTTGAAATAAATATATTTGACGTTTTATTTACTATGCTCATACAATTTAATTTTGTATCTATTACAGTTACAGTTTTTTAATTTCAAGCAGAAGTGGATTCAACCTTCTTAGTTTATTATATAAAAAGTAAAAATTTGAATTTCTTTAAAATTACGAGTTTTGTGTTTAGAGCAATGACAATTTGTCAGATTCCCTAAAATCCTTAAAACCTCTGATTTCTTTGAATTCGCAAAAATCCCGGGACTCTTGAAATATTCTGAAATTTCTAAATTCTTTTAAGCTTCTAAACTCCTGAAATTCTCTGAATACGTTGAATTACGTAAGTATTTAAAAATTCCCGAGGTTCGCTGAAATCCCAAAAATCCTTGAATATTTTGAAATTCACTGAATCCGTGAAAAAATCTGGATTCCTTGAGAAACCTGGAACCTTTAAATTCCTTGAATATTCGAAATATTTAAGGAATTCAGGCCATTTTCTAAATATGATGAGTTCCTTAAATATTCTGAATTCGTTTAAATCCCTGAATTCCCTAAATATATCAAATTCTGTATATATCCTTAATTCTTTCAATGTTCGAAATTCTCTGAAATCCTGGAATACCTTAAATTCTTTTAATATTCTAAATTTCTTGAATTTCCTTTATCCGAAATACTTCAGGAATTCACGCAATTTCCTAAATTTAATGAATTCCTTCAAAATTCGGAATTCTTTTAAATCCCTAAATTCCCTAAATATTTCAAATTCTGTGAATATCCTCAATTCCTTCAATGTTCGGAATTCTCGGAAATCCTGGAGTATCTTAAATTCTTTTAATATTCTGAATTCAAGAAATTTCTAGAATTTACTGCATTCTTTGTATTTCCTGAATTCAGCATATTTAAGGAATTCATGAGATTTTCTAAATTTAATGAATTCCTTAAATATTCTGAATTCTTTTAAATCCCTGAATTCCCTAAACATTTCAAATTCTGTGAATATTCTTAATTCCTTCAATGCTTGGAATTATCTGAAATCCTGGAGTATTACAAATTCTTTTAATATTCTGAATTCCTTGCATTTCCTGGATCCGAAATATTTAAGGAATTCAGGAAATTTTCTAGATTTAACGAATTTCTGAAATATTCTGAATTATTTTACATCCCTGGATTCCCTAAATATTTCAAATTCTGTGAATATCCTCAATTTCTTCCATTTTGTTAATTCTATGATATCATGGAACATTCGGGATATCTTAAATTCCTTTAATATTCGGAATTACTAGAATTTACTGAATTCCTTGCAATTCCGGAATTCGGAATATTTAATGAATTCAGGAAATTTTCTAAATCTAATGAATTCCTGAAACATTCTGAATTCTTTTAAATCCCTGAATTTGTACAAAACCTTTTAATTCTGTGGATTTCAAGAGTTGCCTAAATGTTCGGAAATCCCTGTAAATCTCTGAATTTATTCAATATTCTGAAATCCTGGAATATTCGGAATACCTTAAATGCCTTGAATATTCTGAATTTTTCATATTCCTACAATCTCATGAATTCGGAATATTTAAGGAATTCAAGGAATTTCGCTCAATTTCATGAATTCCTTCAATTCTATTGAATTCTTTGCATTGCTTCGAACTCCATAGAATTCAGGAAATTACATGAGTTCAGACGATTGAGAGAATTCCTAAATATTGCCAGAAATTTAAGGAATTTTGAAAATTCAAGGAATTCAGAGAATTCAGAATTATCAAAGAATTACGAGGATTTCAAGGAACTTGAAGGAATTCAAAGGTTTTTTTTTAATTCCTCGAAATAGTAGAAATATAAACTGAAAGATTTGATAGTTACACAATTGTCAGTTGAAGGGATTTGTAATCAAACAATTCTTTATTAAATGCCTCCAGAACAAATTTAATACAAAGAAAACTTCATTAAAATACAAGCTATAAATATGAGAAAACCTTAGAAATAGACCTTGAAAATTCCATTCTTTTTTATTTGAAATGGTTTAAAAATATTGAATATTTTAAAATCATCTTTAAAAAAACAGTTTCGAATTGAAAGCCTTGATATTGTGTAATTTGGAAAATTGGAATCATAAGTTTTCTTTTTGTAGCTTTTATTTTATTTTTAATTTTCAATGTAACATCTTTCATTTTTCCGATTTCTAGTAGAAGATTTAAAAAAAATTAATTACTTCAAATTGAAAAATATCAGTTTATTGAATGATTTCAAGAATTATAATAATAATAGAAGTGTAAAAAATTAAACCATTCAAAATTAAACAGTTAATATTGTGTTTCAAATAAAATAAGATCAAAATTAAACTATCTGAAACTTATAGCTCAATAATTAAATTAAAAAAAAAATTGTAATGGTTACAATCTTTGAGTTCCGATTTTTCATGTTGAATCCTGAATTTTTTATTTTTCTCTTCAATATTTTAATTTTGCAATTAAAATTGACATGGTTCAATTTTGAAAAGTATAGTTAGCAATTTAGACAATCATAAGTTTTAAGCGATTTTAATTTAATTAAAATAATTGGAATGTTAGTGTTTAAATATTAAAAATTTGGAATGTTAAAATTCTTGGAAACTCATTTTTTAAATAGTTTTAATAAAGTTCTGCTTTGTTTAATTTTCAACGTTTGGAAGCAGAAACTTTTCATTTATAATGTGCCCCATTTATAAAAATATTTCTTATTTTAAATGTTTTTCTTTTCTTTAATGAATCTTTTTTTTTAATTTTAGACAAATTTGTTTGAACAATATTAATGTTGAGTTATAATTTTCTTTGTACGGTATAACAGTTAAAAATTCTAGAATTTCAAAAGCTTTGACTTTGGAACATTCAATTTAGTTTAGAAATTGTTCAATTTTGAAATTTTAGTATTTTCGAAATTTTAATTCGAAGTCATTAAGTCACTCAATTTCCAAATTCTTTTACTTCAAAATAAAACCGTTTAATTTTAAAGGCTTTGAATTAAAAACTATACCATTTCGACTCCTTTTTAGTGAAATTGTCAAATTAAAAAAATTTGAGTTTTAAATTTTTTAATTTTGAGAGTTTCTGATTAAAAATCGTTCAAATTTAAATACTCAGGGTGGCCGTTTTAATCGAAGAAAAAAATTCCCGGTCATTTTCCGGTTTCCGGTTATTTTTCACGCCCAATGAAATTAAAAAAATCAAAATATATTCTAAACATTTTTCCATATAAAGTGATAAACAATAAACAACAAATAAAGCATTGAAAGTGGAATCTTTGAATTCCAAACTTTTAAAATTGAAATTTAAAAGTTTTTCAATTCAAAAATTGAGTATTCAAATGCTCAAAAATTTCCACGAACAAAATGGAAGGAACTAACACTTTTCAATTAAACAATGTTAAATGAAATGCAAACAATCTGCAAAATTTAGAACTTTAATAAATTATAGAGTTCAAAAATTCAGATTAAGTTCCAAAAATATAAATCCATGTTAGCATTTTCAATAATCTAAATTAAAGAATTAAGCAATGAACATTAAAAAATTTTTAAATTATATTATTTTAAATAATTTTCAGCTAGAAACATTAGAAATTAAAAAATAGTTATTTTAACTTAACAGTTCTTAAATTAGAAGTTAAATTATTTTTATTTGAAATAGGCTTGGCATCTTTTAAAAGCTTCGAAATTTTATTTCTAAATCTTGAAATTCTAGAAGTGGTTTTAAATTTTTCCAAATTCAAAATCATTTTTGAATTTTTTGTCAGAACTTTTAAATCTATTTCAAAATAAATGAAATTTTTTCTATAATTTTTCGAAAATCCTGCAAATTAAAAAAAAATTAAATTTGAATTTATAAATAACAATAGAACACTTATTATTCGTAAAAATATTAGAGTAATTTTAAGAGATATTTAGAAGTTTTAAAAAGATTCGAATTAAATTTAGAACTTGAAATAATTTGAAATACTTACAGCCGAATTTAAAATAAAATTTAGATTTTTGCAAATTTCAAAAAAAAAAATTAGAATTTTTTTAAGAAGTGTAAAAGACTACAAAAAAATAAAAGTTTTCTCTTAAATTCTTAGGAAAATTGAAAATGACTTTTCACTTTAAAAAATTATTGTAAGAGAAAGTTTAAGATGATTTTTAAAGATTTAAAAAAATATCAAAGAAGAACATGGAAGATTTTAAGGATTTTATTTAATTTGATGGATTTTCAAAAATTTTAGGAAGATTTTGATTAATTTAAAAATATATTTAGAAGTTCTGAAAAACATGTTAACACACTTCGTTTGAATTACTCGAAATAATTTCAAGTTTTTAATTAATTTTGAATCTTTTCACAACTTCAACATATCTCTTAAAATTACTCAAATTTTTTCTGCAAATAATAAGTGGTCAATTGTTATTTATGCGTCAAAATTTAACAATTTCACTTATAAATTAAACACTTTTAAAATAGAACAATTAAAATCCTAACGCAAAAAGATGAAAAGTTCTTCGAAAATCTAAAGATTCAAAGCTTTCTATGTAAAACAATTCAGTTTCAAATTGTTTTCTTTGAAATATTTGGTTTCAATTTACTCGTCTTCAATGAACAGTGAAATATTGCTAAATATTTTTATACATTAAGAAATTAAATGAGATAAAAATTAAGTAATTTAGACTCACAATATTTTTAATTGAATAAAAACCTTTAATTATGACTATATTATTATGGACTTATTTTTAAGTTGACAATAGTAAAACGCACGTTTACATTTTTTAATAGCTAAACAAATTAATAGAAATAATATATTAATAAATTTATTTATGAAATTTAATATAAAAAAGTAATATAAAGGAATACAATATATTATTGATAAATCATGAAAATTTGTATTAAAAAATAAAATTATCGGAATAAATGATCTATCAATTTCAATTCTTATCAAGACTTTCGGATTGAAACAGTTACAATCTGGAAATTCTCAAATTTTGAACGGATCCATTTTAAAAATGATGTGTTTATATATATATTTACAGTTGATAAAATAAAACTTTTTTTTATCTAAAATTCAAAACTTTAAATCCTCAAAACTGCACTTTAATTATTTTTAAAACTGTTAAAATCGAACTTGGGCAGATTTTTCTTCTGAAAGTTCATAAAATTCTCGGTTTCCCGGTCCGGCGGATACCCTGTTTTTTACAAGAAAATCTTAGATTTTAAAAACTTCTAATTTTTTGTTAACCTTTAAAACTGCATTTTAAAATTCTTTAAATTAAAATATATGCTTAAAAATTAAAAATCTAAAATGGTCAACTTTTTAAGTGAAAGATTGTCGAATTAATCATTTTAAACTAAACAATATAATAATTTATAAAAATCACAATTTAGGAAATTATTTAAAAACGGTTGAAATCAAAGTTGGACAAAATTTTTATTCTAAAAATCTTGTTAAATTCCCGGTCAAAAAAGAAATTCTTTGTCATTTCCCGGCTTTCCCCGGTCCCATAAAATTCCCGGTCATTTCCCTTAATACTTGCAATTTCTAATTATTCAATTTTTAAGTTTTTATTTAGAAATCCTACACGTCCAATTCGTTTTTGAAAATTTTTGTTCAATTGTTTTATTTGGAACTTTTTCAATTCAAGATTGTCTAATATAAATATTCTCTACTTCAAATGCTTTCAATTTGAAGTTATTAACTATTTATCACTCTCGCAAACACTTCTTAAACTCATAATAATTAAAAAGTTGGTTAACAATATATTTATAAATTGTCTATATTTTCAAAGTTGGGAAATAAATTTAATAAATAATCGCAAACGCTTCAACTTGAGTGTAAGTATAGGAATGAACAAAGTTTATTAACGAATAAAGAAATCATTTCAGATATGGAAAATGGTTGAAGATAGCAGGATACATTTGCAAGAAGGTCAGATGTCTGTAATGTGGAAAGACACGACGTTTAACTATGCCTATTTTTTATGGTTTGAAGACAGTTCGGTGAGTTTATTGCTTAAAGTTACAGCCTTCGTGGAAATAAAGAGAGACCCCCCCCCCCAAACAAGACATAAGTATCGTTACACATAAATCATTATTAAGAACATAACTTTAATCAAATATTTTGCAGGGCACACCTCTTAAAAGCAAAACACAAATCAACCCTACAATCAAGAACTTTGGCATTCCTGGAATACTCTGCGGTGATTACTACAGGTTTGTAATCTTTCTTTTTTTTTATCAAGTCAAATAATTGGATAAAATCTTATAATTAATAATTTATAGGAAATTAGCGAATGCTCACTTCCCAAAGCTCTCTCGGAACAAAATCAGAATTTACGAATTATATTGTGTGCACCTTGGTTTAGCAACGTCATCATGTGTTCTCGAACATTCCAGACGATTAGCAGCAACAATTTGGGAAGTAACGGGTCTTCCAAACAATCCCGCGGATATTCTTTAATCGGTTTTTTTTCTTGTTGTTTTGAACAGCAAGTGATCTGGTTTTGTGCACTTTTTGCGTCGAAGGAAATACTTAACATGACAAACGTTGTATTATAATGTGTTGAGCATTTCATTATTCACCGATTTATACAGTATTTATAAAGCATATCGTAAATTGAAATCTGCCCTTTCTTCTTCAATTCCCCAACAACATTCGAGAAACTCATTTTGAAGGATTACATTTAAACAAAAACACGTCTCTTGTACCAACACTTTTCTTTGGTGTACTATTCAAGTCTTAGAATATTAGACTCTTTTAAGTAATAAAATATCATCTACTCTTAACTACAAGTCACTTATTAAAAGTTGATCCTGCTAAATACACGGCGCATTTCCGAGTATAAACATTTTTTTTTTTAAGTACAGAGAGCAACAATTGAAAAAGTTTCAAGTTCCTTCAGAGTGTAAGTAGCGATATTAAAATTCTGTTAATATGCAGCTAAAAATAAAACGAATCTTTTTTTTTGCACTTAGGAGTCAAGGCAAAGTTCCTATAATTAGCGCGTTAACAATATGTACTTAGATAACACTACGCATTAACATTTGTGAATTATTTTATTCTCTTTTATATTCTAAACTCTTTAAAAATAATCGAAAACCTTTTTTTTTTGCTTCTTTCTTTCTTTCCTCACTTTGTGTTTGCTTTGAAAATATCGATCTAAGACGAACTAAAATTAACAACTAACTTTTAGGAACTATTCTTATTAACTTTCGGATGCAGAATTATTTACAATGGATTCTTGAGAGGATTCATTTGTTAGATGAAAATTAACAACGTTAAACTCGCGTAAAAAAGTAGATTTAAAACAAGCTTAAAATATTTTGAATATTAAGAAGACAATCTTGGAATGGAAAAATAGCAGTTTGCTGAACTTACTATAAACTCTCGGAAAAACTTGCCGGTCAAGGACTCTGCTCTTTTCTTCCAAAAGCATAGGGCATTTCTTCGTGACTTTGCTCGCCGGAATCGCCAAACGAATGACGATCACTTTTCTTTCCAAGATTTTTAGGCGAGTTTGACTGTCTCTTCGAAATGCTCGATTTTACATCATAATTTGATCTATTCATTGACTTCGGTGTGCTTTCTTTGCTTCTCGAACTTTCTGGCGAACTATCGGCTTCTATCAAATTACAAAAATTCGCATCTTGACTTGAATGGTTTCGCGTCTCTTTCGCAAAACTGTGCTGCTTTGTTCTCTCCATATTCACGTTCTTCGTAGCATAGTTTGCGTGATGAGACGACGTATTTATAGACTGAAAATTGTTGAAATATTTGAGACATTACATAAAATATAATATTTCAGAGTTTTTGGGCCATGCATGAATTACTTCAAGTCTTTTGGATGACTATTTTTGGTTGAAAGTTCATCCTTTATAAGCATTTATAAGCATTTTGAATGAGGACTTAAAAAATCGTATTTTCTCTCTTTATTATTAATAATTAGATTATTTACATTTCGCGGGTTTATGTGTCGCTTCAAATTGGAAAGGGCGCTTAAATTAAATGGTAAGAGAAGTCAAAGTAATAGAAAACATATTATTCGGATTAAACAGTGCCTTATAAATAGGAAAATTTGGACACATTTCGATTGAATTTTTGAAAAATGGAAACTTTTTGTTAGAAAAGATTTGAAATTGTATCATTTCCAATTTAAAGCTTATAGAATAAAACAATTTTATTTAAAATATCAGAATCTCGAATTTCAACGATTTAAGATAATAAGAAAATTTCGAAAATAGGACAAGTTAAAAATATCAAAAAGGAAATATTTTGCAAATAAAATTTTGATGATCCAATCATTTGAAATTCAAAGGAATTAAAACTGTATTATTTGTAATTAAGAGCGTTCTAAATGGAAAAATTTCAGACTAACATTTTTTTAATGGAGAATTGTATTAGAAAGGAGTTGATATTGTATCTCTTCTAATTCAAAGCGTTTAAAAATGAACAATCTTAGTTTGAATTGAAGAATCTCGAATCTGAATAATTAAAGAAAAAAAAATAGGACAAGTTAAAAACTTTAAAATTAAAATATTTTCAGATTAAAATTTTGAAAATTCGCAAACAACTTTCTTTTGCAGATTATCCTTTTAGTTATGAATTTGATTATTCAGTTACAAATTTAATAATTGTCTTAAAAGGACATCCATCTTGGATGTAAATTGTTTACAATTGTTAATTTGGGGTTAGAAATTTAACTGGAATCTTCTTTCGATGAAAATGTAATTATTTTATTTAAGGTTTTTTTTTTTGTTTAATTCATCTGTCTTTAGGAGAAATTTCATCTTTCTTAAATAAAAAGGTAACTTTTCGGTTGAAAATTCGACTCTTTTTTTTAAGTTTGTCTTTTTGATTTGAAAATTCACCTGCTTTAGCAGAAATTACACCTTTCCTGGATGAAAAAGCAACTGTTTGGTTGAAAATTCAACAAATTTGGTAAGTCCTAATTTTTTATTGGAAATTCTACTGTTTCCATACAATACTTGGGTGTTGAAAAATAAACTGAAATATTTTCTGAATGAAAATTTAGCTATTTTTGAACATTTGTTTTTATTTAATTGAAAATCCACATGTTTCACGAAAAATGTCAACTTTTTGGATAAAAATGCAACTGTTTGTTCGAGAATTCAACTGTTTAGTTAAAAATTCATCCTTTTCGGTTGAAAAAATTCGTCTTTTTCGCTTAAAAATTCAATTTTTTGTAGAAAATTATTTTTTTGTTAAAAAAATTAAATCTTTGATCTTGCAGAGTAAACTGGAATATTTTTTGAAAAGTCAAGAAATCACTTTTTTGTTGTATTTTAAGTTGAAAATTCATCTCTTGGGTTACAAATTTAATTATTTCGTTAAAAATTTATTTTTCTAATTGAAAATTCAACTACATAGCTAAAAGGTAAACTACATTGTTAAACATTAATTTTTTTGATTGGTTAATTTTTTAACAGTAAATGTAACTTTTCCGTTTTTTTAAGACTAATATTTTCAATAAAATACATGAATTTTCATCTAATAAATATTTTCTTCCAACCCAACTTAGAATAGTTAAACTGTTAGAAAAAGAAATGTTCAACCAAGAAAAAATTAATTTTCATTAAAAAAAAATATTTTTCAACCAAACGTAGAAGAATTATATTTGCAGTTATAACTATTAATTTTCAACCAAAAAAATAAATTCTAAACAAAATAATTCAATTTTAAACCACTAAAGATGAATTTTCTACCCAAAAACATATGGTTTCAATGAAATATATAAATTTTCAACTAAAAAAGATCATTTGCAAACCAAAACTAGAATAGTTCAATTCAAAGTTAGAAAAGTAATTTTTAAACAAACAAAAAAACAAGTTTTCAGCAAAATTAATTAATTTTCAAGTAAAAATGGAATAACTACAGCTTCAGTTAAAAATTTAATTTTCAACTAAAAAGAAACGAATTTTTAGTCAAAGAAATTAATTTTTAATCACAGTGATGAATTTCTAACAAAAAATATGAACTTTTAAACAAACAGTGGAGTTTTCAACTCGAAAGAAGAATTTTCTATCAACAAAAAAGACGGTTTTTAACCAAATAGTTGTTTTTTTCAATCGAAGAAATGAATTTTTAATTAAAAATAGAATAGTTACATTGTCTACAAAACATAACATTTTTTAACGAAAAATATTACATTTCTATGAAAAAAGTGAAATTTTCCATGATAAATGGAATCTTTAAATTGAATTTTTAACTAAAATGATAAATCTTCAACTAAAAAACTTAATTTCAATAAAATCAAAATAAATTTGCAAGAAAATAGTATAATTTCCAACGAAGAAGATTAAATTTCTATAAAAAAAGATAAATTTTCGACAAAAAATGGAATAGTTACATTTTCAGTTTCAAAATTTAATTCTACATAAGAAAAAACTAATTTTTAAGCAAATAGATCAATTGTCAACCAATAAGATGAATTTTCTACCACAATAGACGAATTTTTAACAAATTACACGAATTTTCAACCAAAAAGAGGAATTAGTTCTCAAGAAGCTGAAACATTTTCCCATAATTCGAATTTTCAGTAAAATACATGAATTTTAAATTAAATATTTGAATTTTCAACTTGGGTAGATACATTTTTAACCAAACATGTAGGTACGAGTTAAATTTTCAGTTAAAGCAATTAATTCTCAACTAGAAAACATAATTTTAAACAAAATAATTAAATTTGGAGAAAAAAACAAGATTTTTCACCTAAAATGATGAACCATCAACCAAATAAATAAATTTTTAACAAAGATAGTTACACTTCTGGCTAAGTATTTTAATTTTCAACATTGATTTTTCAACAAATTATGAATTTTAAACTTGTATGAATTGTACAGTTCAAAGATTGAAAAAATAAAATAAAGCCAAGCTATAATTTTAAATACTCTAGATTGAAGAATAAATTAAGAAAGGTATATTACGTTACGCAAATTTTAACTACAAAACATAAAAGTTTAAATATTACAAATGTTTTTTAAATTAAAAACTTTTTCCATTAGATGTTAAATTATTTTAATTTTTAGTCGGACTAATAGATAGTTTTTCCATTGTTACTTATACATTTAAATTTGTTTTGAAATATTTTTAATAATATATTGCTTAATTTATTTTTTGATAATATATTAATAAAATATTTAAAAAAATATGAAATCACTGTAAGTTTTCCCAGGAATCTTTTGAAAATTTTTGTATTATCTTGAAATTTCTAAATTCCTAAATAGCTTCAAAATTTTATTTTAAAAACTTCAGCGTATACATTTTATTTTACGCTTTTTAGAATCTTGACAATTTTTTAAATTATTTTTGAATTTTTTTCAAAACTTCTAATTATCTTTTAAAATCATTCGTGAACGTGAATTTAGAGGGAAGGGGAGATTCTAAAGAAATAATCAACTATTTTAAGGAAAATCATTTTTCTTAATGTTTCTTAACAAATTTTTTTAAAGAAATTAAAACATTAACAATTTTTTTTCTGAAATGTTATTAAGACTTAATTAACTTCTGTAGAAAGCTCGTCTTGTTAGCTTGAAAATTCACCAATTTGATCAAAATGTGTTACTCTACTGGTTTCATAATTCATCTCTTTATATAGTTGTAACTGTCCAGTTAAAGATTCATCATTTTTGTGAAAAAATCATTTCTTTGGTTGAAAATTTAGTTATTCCATCTTTATTTAAAAATGTATCTTTGTTAGTAAAAAATTCAACTCTTTGATTCAAAGTTGAACTAGTTTCTTAAAGTTTTTTTGTAGACGATTCATAATTCTAGTTGAAAATTCATTTCTTTGGTTGCAAATTGAAATAATTAGTTGAAAATTCCTTCTTTATCTTAAAAATTCAAATATTTTGTAGATATTCGTTTTTTTTTTAAATTGAAAATTACTATTTTTTAAGTGCTAAATTTAACTTCTCATTTTTGTGAAAAACGGATCTTTTTTCAGTTTAAAAATTAAACTATTGGGTTGAAAATTCAACAGTTTGGTTAAAAAATCGTCTTTTTGATAGAAAATTGATCTTAGCTAAAAAAATGCAACTACCAGGTTAAAAAAATTATGTTTTTTATCAGGATTTTTTTACTAGTAAATTTTTTTCTTTGAAAATTCATATTTTTGTGGAAATTTAAACTATTTGGTTAAATATTAATTTATTTTGTAGAAAGCTTGTGTTTTTGGCTTTAAAATTCAACAATTTGATGAAAATTTATATCTCTTCTGGTTTGACAACTCGTCTTTTTTTGAAGAAATTCATCTTTTTTTACTATAATTGCAACTGCCTAATTGAATATTTATCATTTTTGTCAAAAATTCATTCTTTGGATGAAAATTTATCTTTGTTATGAGAAAATTCAACTCTTTGATTCAAAGTTAAACTACTTTCTTTAGTATTTTTGTGGACGATTTATAATTCTAGTTGAAAATTAATTTATTTGGTTGCAAATTAAAATAATTAATTAAAAATTCGTTCGTTGGCTTAAACATTCAAATATTTTTTAGAATTTTTTTTATTATTATTGAAAATTACTATTTGTGAGTCCTAAATTTAACTCTTCCATTTTTGATTAAAATTATATATTTTTTAGTTAAGAAATTCAACTTTTTGGATGAAAATACAACTATTTCGTAGAAAGCTCGTCTTTTTTGCTTGAAAATTCAACATTTTTTATTCTTTTTTCTCTCTAAAATCGGCTGAAATTATTTTAAGATGACCCCTAAATAAATTTAAAAAAAAACGATTTAATCTGCAAAAAAAAAAATTTAATATGAGGGTAATTTACGAACAGCCCCTTTTGTAATTTAGCATATTCGCAAAGATAAACGTACCACGTTATTGCCCATATTACGATTAGGTGATTGGTCGGAATCAAACATATCATCAGATTTCGTTGAACGTGGCGAACCATGAACTTGGGCAGTAGTATATATTTTTTCGTTTTCTCCACTAGCCATTATTTCCGCTGTTTTTTCTTTCTGTCGAATACTTTTGGCCCAGAGACCCTTCTGAATTTTAGCCTTTAATTCGTTCACTTGCCTCTGTAAATCCGAGATTTCTTCATCGGACTTGACAACCGCATTCATGATCTGACTTAAATAATTATCAGCTCGATTTTGAATGGCTGCAACTATATCGACAGTTGAACTGCTATCGAGATTTAGCCTAATATAATACGGAAATTATTAATTTCAAGTGGGACAGATAAATAACTTCGAATTTCGATGTACACAATTATACAATTTCATGATTGATTGCAACTGTATGAGGAACAAAAATGTTTTTAAACATAAGATTTTGATAAAATTATAGAAGCACATGTTCCCCAAGAAATATACTTTGAAGATGTTGAAACTTTTTTTTTGGTCGATTATCATCCATAGTTTTAATAAATCTCCATAAACTTTGAAACAATTCTTGAATTAAACAAAATTTCATAAATTTTTGAAACTTCCATAAATTTACGGAGAATTTGTAAAAATTTATAAATTTCAGGTGATAGAAAATGTACTTAAAATTGTAGATGTGCGTGGCAATTATTTACAATGTTTCGGGACACTGAAATAATTTTTTAACCAATTTTCTCTGTTTGGTCGCGGAGAAACCAAATGTTTCTTGTTCAATTGCCATTCTGCCAATTTTGAAATTAATTTTTTCGAGTACAAAGAAAAATTATTTTTACATACTTCTAGTATGTATCGATAATTAATGTCCTAAATTACTTGAAATCTCTCAAAAAGAATTTCTAAAAATTGGTCCTTACCCAATTGTCAATCAATTTAAGAAAAAGAAAAATTGTATGTGCTTAAAGTTGTTTAAAAATTCAATAATTATAACGTTGGAACTGAAAAAATTAAAAAGTTTATGGGATTACATTTTTCAATAACAAATATTCAAAAATAACTAACGTATTAAAAAATGAAATAAAACTGGAAACACATAAAATTCCAAACTTTTGCAATTCACACTATTTAAAATCGAAACTTTTGAAAGAGAAGCATTCAAAATCCAAGAAGTTGCATATTGATAATCAAAATTTTTAATTTAAAAGCTATCCAAAATATTTAAAAATCTTCAGTTTAAAGGTTGAAATTCCAAAATTACATTAAAATAATACCATTTAGAAGAAATCATTTTGCTGATTATCCAATATTACCGCATTATTCAATCTATTGGCTTCAATTGGTGCAGTTTTTATAACATATTGACCACTTTAGTACAAATCATTCGAATCACACAAGGAGGATTTTTCAGGTTTTGCTCCTTTAATCCTTATTTATCAATACATATTAAAAATATGTAAAAATCATTTCTTTCACTCACAAAATTAAAATTTTAAATTATAAGAGTGACTATTGGATAAAGATCATTTAGTTTTTCTGTCTTCAAACAAAAAAAAAAAAATTTGTTTAAAATTTTAAATAACGGTCAATTATATCCATAATTTTTTCCCCCACTACCATAAAGAATTTTTTCCCTAAAATCACAGTCGGAAATTATGAAAAATACCTTTTTTTATTAATATATAATAAAATTTCGTTTTTAATTAAAAATTATTTCTGTAAGAATTACGGAAATTTACGTAATTTGCAGGCCACACAGTCCCTATGTAAGAAACTATAGGGTCCAAAGGATACTTTTTTAGGGCTCAAATGGTAACAAACAAATTCAGGATAAATTCATAAGACTTCAAAACAATTCACGTTCAATTCGAAAGAATTTTATTGATTTCTGTTAATTTTTAATAAATTATAGAAAAATAAAACGGGAAGAGTTTGACGGAAACATAAAAAAACTTCATTGAATTCAGTAACTTCGAAATGACCTTAGAAAAATTCAAGGAAATTTATGAAATGGCCGAAAATTAAAGGTGAGTTTAAACGACTTCAGGATTAATTAAATGAAACCCTAATAATTTCTAAACAAAAAAGTGACTAATGACTACAAAACAATTCTAAAGAATTTAAATAAATGGGAAAATTTTTTTTTATCGAAAAAATCCATTTATTTGAGTAAAATTTGAGTAAATTTAGACCAAATTGAGGAAAGTGAAAAGGATTCAATGAAATTCCTAAAAAAATCAAGCTGAATTTAAAAACCAATCAAATAAATTGAAAATAATTTAAAAAGTATGGTTTTTAAAAATTAAATCCATTGAATTAGGTAGAATTCAGTGAATTTAGAAGAATTAAAGTTAATTAAAAAAATCAAGAGAATTGCGGAAGATCGTATAGAATTTAGTGTAAATTAATAAGATTTCAGGGTGAATTCCAAGTAAAATTCAAATCACTTCAAATATTTGAAAACCATACTAATTTCTAACCAAAAAAGTGACTAATGACTAAAAAACAATTCCAAAGGATTTAAATTAATTGGAATTTTTTTAAACCGGAAAAATCCATTTATTTCAGTCAAATTTGAGTGAATTTAGACAAATTTAAGGGGAATGGGAAGGATTCAATGAAATTCATAAATATTCAGCAGAATTAAAAAAGCAGCCAAGAAAAATTGAAACAATGTGAAAATTTTTTTGAATTCAGTAAGTTTGAAATGAGCTCAGAAAAATTAAAGGACATTTAAAAGAATTTGATGAACAATGCCTATGAATTTAAGATAAATTTACAAGACTTCAAGAGGAATTTAACAAAAAAACTTGTTTTTTAACCATTGATTAGAGTAAAATTGAGTGAATTTAGATTAATTCAAAAGAATAAAAAAACAAGATGAGTTAAGAAGAATTCAGGGCGAATTCCAAAAAAATAGCGAAAAATAGTTTTAAATCTCTTTAAATCCTTGAAATCCCTCATTTCCTGTGAAATTAGTTAAAATTTTGTTGTAATTTATTTTAAATAACCTAAAATATTCCAAATTCCCTAAAATCTTTTGAAATTTCTTTAAATTTGCTAAAAGACCAATTATATACAAAAAGTTAATTTAAAAAAGTCCATTGAATTCCGTAAATTTAGAAAAATTACTGTAAATTAAAAAAATTCCAAAGAATATAAAAGAATTCAGGGTGAAATATTTTAAAATCTTTTCAAATCTTTGAAGCCCTAAAAAATACCTCAGTTATCATGAATAAATTCTTTTAAATCCACTAAAATATTCTAAAATCCCGTGAAATTCTATGATATTTCCTGAAATCCTGGAAAATGTATTAAAATACATTGAGAGTTTAAAAATTCCTTAAAATCATTGAAATCCTCAGAATTCTTATAAAATCTTTTGAAATCTTTTAAAATATCCATATATTACGAAATTTTTTATCTTAAAATGTTTCAAACGCTTTTAAATCCCTTCAAATTAATCAAATCTATTAAAAGTTATCCGAATCATTGAACATATCCTGAAATCAGGGTGGCCCTTTTAATAAAAAAAAAAAAAATTTCCGTTCATTTCACGGTTTTTTCCCGGTTCGCAAACATTTTTCACGGTCAATGAAATTTAGAACTTTTATAAATTATAGAGTTAAAACATTCAGTTTAAATTCCAAAAATATAAATCTACATCAACATTTTCAATACTCGAAATTAAAGAATCAAGCAATGAACTTTTAAAATGTTCAAAATAATATTTTTTTAAAGTAATTTGAAGCTAGACAAATTAAAAAATGAAAAATACATTTTTTTAACTTAACAGTTTTTGAATTAGAAGTTAAGTTTTTTTATTTGAAATTGTTTAAGCATTCTTCAAGAACATTAAAATTTTATTTCAAAAGATTGAGAAATCTAGAATTGGGTTTATATTTTTCCAAATTTAAAATCATTTTTGAAATTTTGTTCGAAACGTTTAAATATATTTTTAAATAAATTTAATTTTTCCTACAACTTTGAGAAAATCCTGCAAATTAAAAAAAAATCCTTAAAATTTGAATTTATAAATAACAATAGGAACAGTTATTATTTATAGAAAAAAATAAGAGTAATTTTAAGAGATATTTGAAAGTTTAAAAAATATCAAAATTAAATTTAGAACTTGAAATGATTTCAAATCATTTACAAGAATTTTGTGACCCGAAAAAATTGGGCTATTCGTACCGAAATTTTGATGCAAATTTTAAAACAAAATGCAGATTTTTGCAGATTTCAACCAAACAATTTAGAAACTTTTTAAGAATTTTGAAAGGCTTAAAAAGAATAAAAACATTTTCTTAAGATTCCTAGAAAAATTCAAAGTGATTTTTCATTTTGAAAAATTATTGTAACAGAAAATTTAAAAAGATTTCAAGATATTTCCAAAATGATCGAAACAGAACCTGGGAGATTTTAAGGATTTTTTTTAATTTGCAGGAGTTTCCAAAAGTTTTAGGAAAAATTCGGTTAACACACTTCTTTTCAAATATTTGAAGACATTTCAATTTTTTAAATTAATTTTGAATATTTTCAAAACAACGAAATACCACTTGAAATTACTCAAATTTTGTTTACAAATAATAAGTGTTCAATTGCTATTTATACGTCAAAATTTAACAATTTCACTTACAAATTAAACATTTTTTAAACAGAACAATTCAAATTGTAACGTTAAAGGTTGAAAAGCTCTTCGAAATTCAACATATTCAAAGCTTTCTATGTAAAACAATTCAGTGTCAAATTGTTTTCTTTTAATTATTTGGTTTCAATTTACTCGTCTTAAATGAACATGGAAAATTTTAATGGCTAAGAAAACTAATAAAAATAATATATTAATTGATTTATTTATTCAATTTAACATAAAAAATAATATAAAAGAAGACCTAAAACTTTTAATTAAAAATATTTTATTGATGAATCATTAAAATTGTTATTTAAAAATAAAATTATCGGAATAAATGATATTATATTAATGTCAATTATTGTGCAGTTTTTTATACTTTAATTATTTACAAAACTGTTGAAATCAAATTTGGGCACATTTTTCTTCTTAAAATTCATCAAATTCCCGGTCAAGAAATAAATTCAGTCATTTCCCGGGTTTCCCGGTCTCTGAAAATTCCCGGTCCAGCGGCCATTCTGTGAAATATTTCAAGAGAATTTTATAAAATTCAGAAATAGTTATAGACCTGAAATGAATAGTGACTAATCCACGACTTAATTTATTGAAAAAAGTGCCCAATGTGATCTTTTAATTTTAAAAAGTGACTAAGAAGTGACTTGAGAAAGAAAGAGACTAATATTGACTGTGTGGCAGCCCTGATTATTTTTTACAGTTTCTTTTTGCAGAAATTCCCTGATTTTTGCTATTTTCTTCAAAATTCCTGATCATTCCTTCAACAACTTTTTTACAATTTAAATTAGAATGTTTCAGATTAAAAACGTTTAATTTGAAAGAGTGAGATTCTAAAACATTAACAATTTCAAGCGCGTTAAGAAATTATAACTGGAAACTTTTAAATTTTAACAATTGAAAATGAATTTAAAATAAATTAAAATTTAAACTTTTGCGAGTTCAAAGTAAAGGTAAAAATTTTTTTTATTTAAAAGTCTGACCCGACAAAATTCCAAAGTAATTGCAAAATTATTTCAATAATCTGTGTACACTGAAAGCAAAGTTATCAAACAATGATATAGGAATATTATGTAAAATTATCTAGCAAAATATTCGCAAAGAACGTACATTAAATTATCCACAATTGAAGTGAAAACATCCGCCTCTCTAGGTTCATTTGCTGGCACAGGTTTATAATCAGAACCATCATGACGTGCAGCATCCGCTCCTAAGTTGTTAATTCTTAACGCTACTGGTTGAAATGTCCTGGAAAACGTGATTTCAAAAAATGTATATTATTTTTATGTTTTTATTGTTTTATAAGCGATTTCGATTGTTAAAATGATTTTTAAAGAATTGCAGGCTCATAAAAAATGGTGAGTGTGGCTCATCATAATTCTGTTATTTTAGATAAAGGCATAAAATAATTGTAATCAGACGAAAATTGTATTATCATTTAAGAATTTATGTTTCACGTAAAAATATATTTGCATTTAAGTAGTAATTTTATTATACATAATAAGGTGTCTACTCAAATCCTGGAAAAAATTCCCTGGCAATTCCAGGGTTTTTCCAGATATCTCAAGGATTTTTCAGGTATAATTTTTCATAGTAGAGAGCAGTTCAAATAATTCGAATTTTCTAAAACAATCGAATCGAAAAATTTATAGTTTCTAGGAATTTAATTATTTAGTTTAATTTAGAAGGCTTTGAGAAATTAGGTTAAAAGATGCAAGATAAATAATACTAAAAACATAATTAATCATTTCTTGAATTAGTCTCTAAGCTCCATTAATTTGAATCATAATTCAAAAGAATTTGTACTAATGGGTACTATATTAAATTCAATTTAACCAGCTTCAAATTCCTGACCTTCCAAGTAAAAATATTATATTTTTAACAAGAATAATTTTTTACGAAAAAAGACAATTTTTTAACAAAATACATGACTT
Source organism: Belonocnema kinseyi (assembly GCF_010883055.1). Classification (NCBI taxonomy): domain Eukaryota; kingdom Metazoa; phylum Arthropoda; class Insecta; order Hymenoptera; family Cynipidae; genus Belonocnema; species Belonocnema kinseyi. The sequence goes on from NC_046658.1 coordinate 116,650,442, forward strand.
CCCAAGCAAATAATTAAATGTTCCCATGAGAAAAATCAATTTTAACCGAATGGCTGAATTTTGAACTAAAAAATATAATTTTTTTAACCAAAATTAAAATATTAAAGTTTTTAGTTGAAAAAAAAATTATTTTCCACAAAAAAAAGACACAAGAAATTATCTATAAAAGTGATGATATTTGCAACAAAAATGATGAATGTTGAACCAAAAGATGAATTTTTAACAAGAGTTTAACCAGTAAGTTTTTTAGCAGTCATTAATACTTTCAACCAAAAAGATAAATTTTCAAACAACGAAATTAATTTTCTATGAAAAACTACGATTTTTTTACAAAAACATGAATTTTTAATGAAATTGTCGAATTTTCTATTACATAGACTAATTTTCAACCAATTATTTTGATCTTTAACGAAAAATGTCAATTTTCATCCAAAAATTAAATGGTTAAATTTTGAACTGAAAATATAATTTTTTAACCAAAATAAAAATATTTACATTTTTAGTTGAAAAAAATTATTTTCCACCAAAAACAAGAAATTTTCTATAAAAGTGATGATATCTGCAACAAAAATGATGAATCTTCAACTGGAGTAGATGAATGTTGAACCAAAAGATGAATTTTTGACAAGAGTCTAACCATTAAGTTTTTTTTAATAGTTCTTAACACTTTCTACCAAAAAGATGAATTTTCAAACAAGGAAATTAATTTTCTACGAAAAAATACGATTTTTTCACAAATACATGAATTTTCAACTAAAAAGACTAATTTTCAACCAAATATTTTGATTTCGAACGAAAAATATTAATTTTCACCCAAAAATGAAATAGTTAGATTTTCCATTAAAAAAATCTTGAATAGTTTTTAAAAATGTACGTATTTAGTGTGAAAAAATGAAAATTGTAAAAGATGTTAAAGATATCGAAAATTATATCTCAATAAAATTTAATGTCAATCGGTCGGTGAGCATATAAGAAAAATTAAATTTTTGCAATCATTCAACAATAATACATTTCTTTCAGGAGAATAAAATATATTTCTATAGAATCTTATAGAAAATAATAATTAATAATTGATAAAACTAAATGCAGTGAACAAAAAGTACTCTTTTCATTTAAAGTTAAAATCGAAAAATGCAATCGAAATTTTAATTCTATTTAATATTTTTAAGCAAGAATCATTAGATTTCAAAGTTTCATAATCTTTTAACAAGTTTAGGTTACGTTAGCATTTTACACCAAAATTATTATTAAAAAAAAGCAACAGCTCGAAGAAAATGTTCAGTTCTTTAACAAGTTTACATTCTATTCACGTTTTTCACAGAAAATCGCTTATTAGGAAAAAAATTTAAAAAAATTAGATTTTAAAAAAGATTCACAACTTTTAACAGTTTTAGGTTACGTTGTCATTTTGCACAGAAATAAGTTATTTATGAAAAAAACCATTAGGTTCATAGGAAGATTTACAATTTTGAAAAGTTTTCTGTTTCTTTATGTCAATTTTTTTTCTGCAAAATTGTTATTGTTGAAAAAAATGCAACGTATACGATACAAACTTTAAAAAACATAATTTTTGTATCATATTCACGGTCAAATATTCTCTCTTCGTATAGCTTTAAAAAAAAAGTTTCAGCCAGAAACTTTATATAATAATTTTGAGAGGTCAAATGTTGTTTTATTGAACTTTATGGAATTTATAACAAAAATGTTTTCTCCTCCTTAAATTAAATTGAAAATCTGAGAATAAGTTACCATGTTTTTTGAAACTTTTCAATGACTAAAATTTAATTATACTTTATAGTTTTTTTTTAATTTTCCTAAGCTAGTTGATGAATTATTTCAAAGTTCCCCGCATAAATCCAAAATAAAATTTGAATATCTACCTCGGACATTTCCATTACAATTTCGAATGATTAATATTCATTTGCAATAATTTTTAATACCACTTATGTTCCGTAATTTTCAATTTTGATTTTTTTTTAATGCGATAAATTTATGTCATCCTCTTATACCTGTAAATTAATTTCTAATGTACTTAATTAATTTAAAAAAATTAAGTTGAATCCTCGCGTGCTAAAAAATTCTAATCAATTATAAGAAATATTTTCCTGGCTTGCCTTTTTGGTTAGAAAATTCATCCCTTTTGGTAGAAATTTAAGATTTTTTTGCTTAAAATGCAATTGTTTGGTTGAAAAATAATCTGTTTTGGTAGAGGAATCAACTACTTTATTGAAGATTCGGCCTTTTTTTTAATTTAAAAGTTTTTGATTAAACATTAACATTTTTTATTGAAATATCAACTACTACATTTTTGGTTCATAATGACCTTTCTTGGTTAACAATTCAACTACTTGGTTAAATAACTATGTTAGAAATTTATTTGTTGGTAGAAGATTCAGGATTTTAGTGGAAATCTCATTTTTATGGATGAAAATTTAACAGCTTTCTTGAGCAATTGTCATTAGGGGTTGAAAATTCCTATTTTTGTATTGAAAATAAATAAAGAATTTGAATAAAAATTCATATGATAAGTATTTCGTAAAAAAATAATTTTTCTTGATTAAAAATTGAACAATTTTGTTGAAATTTTATTTCTTTATTGACCGAAAACTCTTTCTTGATTGAAAATTCAACTATTTTCTTTAAAATTGGTTTTCTTTGGTAGAATTTACCTGTTTTTCATTTAAAATGGAAATATTTTTCTTTAAAATATCAACTAATATATTGTTATTGCAAATTAATCTTTTTTGGTTCAATATTCAAGAATTTGGTTGAAATTGGAAATACTTTGTGAAAAATTCATTTTTTTAAAGATTCATTAGTTTAGTTGAAAATTAATTTTTTTAAATTCAAATTACAATCAAACTATTTTGCTATAAAATGAATGTTTTCAGGGGTAAAAAGTGAATAAAAAAAAATTAGTGGAAAATTCAACTAATTTGATAAAAATTCATTTTTTATATTGAAGATTTATCATTTCAGTTGAAAACTAATCTCTTTGGTTCAAATATTATTATTTTTATAAAAACCTGTTTGTTTTTGGTTAATAATGAATTTTTCTGACTGAAAATTTAATCATGCCATTTTGGTTGGAAATTCATCTTTTTTGGTTGAAAATTGAATTTCTGAAAAGAAAATTTATCATTAATTTGGTTAATAGTTAATCAAAAATATTCCCCTTTCTTTATTATTTTAGATAATAAATACTATGGAATAAAATAATTTTTTATTAACATTAATTTTGTATTTTAATTTACTAGAATGCCATGTGCGCGGGTCAGCGCGCGCATACTGTTTTAATTATTTTTATCATTTACCCATTTTTCGAATAACTATTTTTTTTTTTAATTGTTTACCACACAAAGATTCGCTGAATTAGAATCTGAAATAATGTATTTAATGAAACCATGTAACAAAGAATTTACTATTACTGTTAGTAATATTATTTCGATCCGACTATCAGTTTTCAATATGAAAATGAATAGAATGTTCAAATAATTGTTAATGGGAAAATAACGGCGTGTTTTATAATTTGCCAATATAAAAATCAGGAACATATTATTATAACTAAAATGTGAAAAAAATATTATTAATGACTCAATTGCGTAAAATTTAAAATTAATATAGCTCCAATATTAAATAGTCAGTAAATTTTGATTACATTACATTAAAATAAAAATTTGATATTATTTCATTTTAATATAAAAATAATAAGTTATTTAATTCTAATTTAGTTTATGATAACTTTATGTTTAAATAACAATCTAATTATAAGTTATATCATATAATATTATTAAACTTAAATGATTTCGCAATATATCTATTAATTTAATAATCTTAAATATTATTTACAAAAATGAGATTTTAAGATAAACTTTAAATAAGTATTCTTGTAACATTGAATAAACCAATGAAAAATTTATTAAAATTATATTTAATTTTAAATTTGTAAATAATTTCAAAATATGAAATATGAATATAATATTATTATAGTATAATAACATAACATTATTATGCTTTATAATTTGCCAATATAAAAATCATGAAAATATTTTAACTAAAAGGTGAAAATGAACATTTTGTTATTGACTTAATTATGTGAAAATAAGAATTAATATAGCCCCAATATTAAATAGTAGGTAAATTTTGATTAGATAACATTAACATAAAAGTTCGATATTATTATTAAACAAAAATAAATTTTATTATAAACTTTAAATAATTATTCATGTAACATTGAATAAGCTAAGTGAAAATTGATAAAAATTATATTTAATTTTAAATTTGTAATTAATTTTAAAATATGAATATAATAATATTATAAAAATTATTAGCTTGCATAACATAATATTATTAAGCTTTATAATTTGCAAATATAAAAATCATTAAAATATTATTTTAATTAAAACGTGTAAGAAAAATTTTTAATGACTCAATTATGTAAAATTTAAAAGTTTTAGTTCCAATATTAAATAAATTTTGATTAGATTACATGAAAATAAAAATTCGATATTATTTAATTATGATATAAAAATAATGATTGATTTTTAATATTAAATAATTAATATAATAAAAAAATTTAAATAATAAACTGTGTTAATTTTAATTTAGTTTATGATAACTTTAGGATTTCATAACATTTTTAATTACAATGTATATTATAATACTATCAAATTTAATGATTTCACAATATATCTATTAATTTAATAATCTTTTATATTATTTAACAAAAGTAGATGTTAATATAAACTTTAAATAATTATTCCTGTAAAATTGAATAAACCAATTCAAAAATTATTAGCAGGTACAACAGAATATTATTAAGTTTTACAATTTGTAAATATAAAAACCATGAAAATATTACAAATAAAAGGTGAAAACAAGAGTTTTGTTATTGACTCAATTATGTAAAATTTAGAATTAATACAGCTCCAATATTAAATAGTAAGTAAATTTTGATTAGATTACATTAAAATAAAATTTGGATATTTAGTTTCAATTTTATTTTAATCAGTTTATGATAACTTTATTCTTTAATAAAATTTTTAATTATAATTTATATCATAATAATAATTTCATGATTTCACAATATATCTATAGTAATTTAATAATCTTTTATATCATTTAAAAAAATTAAATTTTAATATAAACTTTAAATAATTATTCATTTAACATTCAGTACGCTAAGGAAAAATTGATTAAAATTATATTTAATTTTGAATTTGTAAATAATTTTAAAATATGAAAATCATTAAAATATTATTATAACTAAAACCTGAAAAAAATTGTTAATGACTCACTTATGTAAAATTTAAAAATTCTTTAAAAATAAATTTTACGAATGATATCAAATATTAACGTTTATAAATAGTGAAATTTGACTCTAGGAACATTATATCTCAACATTAAATTTGGACAAATTACGAAACAAAAATTAGAATAAAAAAATTTTATTTTTTAAACTCTCGGAACTTACCCTCGTTTGTACTGAAGACAAAGGTGTCTGTACTTATGCGTGCCTTGGTTTGAATTAGTAGTCGATGCGTTTAAAAGAAACATTATAAAATGTTCTTCGGTCGCACGATTAAATCCTAAAAAATGAGATGCAAACTCTTTATGCATGATTTTATCCCTCAAGGTTTGCGTCAAAAAATTATGACGTCGAAATCTGAACCATCCGACGACACGTTTTTCCTTATTTTTTATAAGTTGTTCCAGTTTAGCAGTGTTCATTTTTCCCAGTGGATTTTGTAAAATATCTTTCGGACATGTCACCACTGTGTCAATATCTAAAATTCAACAAGAAAATTAATAATCTCTGAAATAATGAGCACAACATATATATTTAAAAATAGTTTTGTTTCAATTCTATGTAAAGAGCCATAAAAAAGAGAGCAAAATTGGGAATGATTCATTTACATTTTGGTTGTAAAATATGCTACATAATCAGCTAACACCTGATTTGATGAAAACTGAAAATTATTTTATATTTTGAAAACTTCATTTTAAGAGAATATTATATTTTTAAAAAATTTACGAAATTTTGTAGTTAAAAAGATTTTTTTAAAGAATAATTAAATAGATGAAAAGAGTTTCGAAAAATTAAAAACAAAATGTAGATTTTTGCAAATTTCGAAATAAAATGTTGAAACTTTTTTAATGAATTTGAACGTTTTCAAAAAATAAAAATAGATCCTTAATAATGTGGTGGTGAAATTTCAAGTGAGTTTTTATTCTAAAAAATTTCAAAAGATTTGAACAATATTTAAAAATATGTTCAAAATTGTTAAATCCGAATCTGGAAGATTTGAAGGCAATTTTTTTTATTTTCCTTAAAATTTAAGAAAAATGTTGAACAATAATATTAGTTTTAAAAGTTATCAAGAAGAATTAAAACTGTTGCAAAGGGTTCAAAAAGTAATATAAAATTTTAAAAGATTTAAGACAAAATCTAGAGTTTGAAAGATTTCGAAAAAAATATTAAGAAGCGTTTTCAGATTTTTGAAAGGTTTCACAAAAATTTGGAAACACTTCGAAACACTAGAAAAGAGTTCTAAAAATGGGACTGGGAATTCCTGAAAATAAAATTCCCGACAATGGAAAAATACCCAAAAGAAAATATTCGAAATAGAAAACTTCGAAAATTATCAAATTGTCGAAATTTAAAATTCCCCAATTGGAAAATTTCTGAATTTAAATAATTACAAAGTTGTTTAAATAATAACGAAATAATAAAATAAGAAATACACAAATTTAACCAAATAAAATTATTTTATTTAGGTCTTAACCATTTTTAAATTGTTATATCCAAAAAAGTTAACAATTAGGGAATTTCTTTGCGTTTAAAATTTTATAATGCTGGAAATTTTCTTTTAAAGCAAATTTAAAAATTCGTTAATTTCAGGTATTTTTCCCCGAATGTTTCAGTGTCGGAAATTTTATTTTTCCGGATTTTTCAATCATCCCCTAAAAATGTCTAAAAAATCTTGATATTCCAATACATTTATTTTATTTTGAAAGATTTTTTAAATTGTTTGGAAAAATTCGGCCCAGTTTAAAAGATATTTAGGAATTTTCGAAGTTTTAAAGAGATTAAAAATATTTTAAAATTTTGAACTGTTTCGAAAATTTATGAATTATTTGTTAATTTCATCCAAACTTCTAAAAGAACTAAATATTTTTTAAACTGACTGGAGTTTTCTCCAACCTGTGGTAAAATCTTTTAAAATGAAAAAAAAATCTTTAAAACTAAAATTATTTTGAAAATAAATTATAAGATTATTTGTACAGACTAACTTGAACGTTTAATTGCATTTTCTAAATGGTTATTTATGCAATTATTTAGATCAATTGGTTTTATTTACAAAAAAGTCACATTAAATGAATATCGTAAAATAAACACTCGGTTGTAAATTATTCCGGTACTATTTATAGCGAAAAGAAACAAATAAGCCTCCAAAAAAACAAAGAAGTTGACCTATATGCAATAATTTGTAAAACTCCAAACTTGTTTTAATTTACAAATGATGAACAATTTTTATAGATGGATTTCCCTTGGTTCACTTTTGATTTGTAAAACTTTTAAAGTTAAGATGCAAATTTCCATTTAAAAACAGATTTGTGATAATTTCAAGCGAATATCTGACATATAAACGTCGGAAAATATCATTTTTATACTCACTTATGTGATGTTTTACGTGTTCCACTTGTCTGTCACAATCGGTGACATTTTTCGTAATAAAAGTCTGGATGTTGCCCAGAAGAAGGCCAATCTATAAATAATGATTCGATTGTTATTTCCAACTATTAACTAAATAAAAATATATAATATTAAGAGTATGGCGATGACATGCATAGGTTAGACGCAGAGAGGTTATGTTCAAATTGTTTGAAGGAGTTAAAGAGCGAAATATGATCACAAAATGTATATTTAATTTATGAGGAAGAAATTTCAGAGGAAAATGAATGTTGAGAATTACCTGATCACCTGCACTTCGGACATTTTCGTATAAAAGGAGGGATAATGCAGCTCCAGAAATTGTAACAAGTACACCGTTATCCGCCATGTTGGTAACTGCATTTAATCTCAAAAGCGCGCGAATTTCAAATCAGATTCTTGTTGAATAGAAATTGCGTGTGGGTGGTATTTAGATTGCTTTCATCCCATTAGATGTCAACTAGGAATTGAATTAACACGCAAACTGCTTGAGAAGGAATCACAGTCAAGCCGTCATGAGAATTAGGTTGTGTAAATTGAAGTTCAGAGACTAATGGTTCAACTGAAAATTTATTATACTTTAAAAAAATTTGAATTATCATCAAATAACTTGATACGAAATATTGAATGTGCAGATTTTTGAAAATTTTGAAAAAAGAAGCTTTTTAATAATTTTAAAAGGTTTCAAGAGAGTAAAAGAAAATCTTAAAATTCCTGAGAAAATATAAATTGAATTTTTCTTTGTAAAGTAAAATTAAAGAGAGAATTGACAAAGATTTCAAAATACTTTCAATTATTTCCTAAAATTTCGAAAAATAATGTGTACGATTTTAAATCAAATTATTTCAATTGTTTAGATTACAAAGTTTTTTAAAAATTCAGGAAAGTTTAAGAGATATATATTTAAAAATTCTATCAAAATTAGAAATCAATTTAGAACTTGAAAAGATTTCAAAAAGTTAAAAAAAATGTACATGTTTGAATATTTTGAAATGAAAATTTTGAAGGGACTCAAGGATTTTGAACTACATTATGATAGTATTAAAATTAAAAAAAGTACATGGAAAAATTTAAACTCATGTTTTATTTTGGAAGCTTAAGTTTACGAAAATATTAAAAAATATTTCTAACATTTGTTAGAAAAGAAGCTGCAAGATTTAAAGGCAATTTTTAAATTTTTAAACATTTTAAGAAAACTGTTGGAAAAGTTATATTAATTTTTAAAGATAATAAGAAGAATTAAATGGATAAAACAGTATTTAAAATTTGAAAAAATTTTAAACAAAATTTAAATTTTCAAAGATTTAAAAAAGAATGTCGACGCTTTTTAAGAAATTTGAAAGGCTTCAAGAAAATTAAAACTTTTTTCAAGATTTCTGGTAAAATTTTCAATGACTTTTCATTTCAAAAGATTTCTACAAATGTCAAAAAAGTGGAAAATGTACGAACCGTTTTTAAAATTTTTAATTAAAAAGAAAATAATAAATTATTCGAGTCCAAACTTCTAAAATCGTAGGAAAATTATATTTATATAACCTTAAGAACAAATAAACTTAAAAAAGGAATATTCATTTGAACTTTTTATTTTGAATTCAAAATGATTGAATCCCTCAAATTACAATTCGGGTGAATTAGTTTCTCTTTCAGTTGAAAAAGTTCTTTGACTAAAAATTGAACGGTTTTGTTGAAAATTCGTCTTTTTGGTCAAGGACTCCACAATGTCACTTTTTTGTGAAAAATTTGTCTTCTTTGAGATGAATTCAAGTGTTTTTTAAATGAAAACCTTTTCTGGTTGAAATATCCTTTATGTAAAGCATTTTTTGTTTAGAATACATCTTCTTTTGTTAAAAATTCAACTATTTGGTTGAAAAATGTATTTATATAGTTTGATAACAAATAAACTTAAAAAATAGGTAATCATTCAAACTTTTCTTTTGTATTGAAAATTA
>NC_046658.1:116660204-116713928 GCF_010883055.1 Belonocnema kinseyi
AATAAAATTATACATTTTTTATATCTTTCATCTGACATAGAAAATATAGTATATGATACAAACTTTAAAAAACATAATTTTTATCATATTTACGATCAAATTTTCTCCCTTCGTACAGCTTTTTAAAAAATAAAAAGTTTCAGCCAGAAACTTTATATAGTAAATTATACTTTATAGTGTTTTTTAACACTCTTAAGCTACTTGATGAATTATTTTAAAGTTTTCAGCGTAAATCCAAGATAAAATTTTTATATCTACCTCGGATATTTCCATTACAATTTCGAATCATTAATATTCATTTGCAATAATTTTTAATACCTCTTTTGTTCAGTAATTTTCAATTTTGAAAATTTGTTAAATGCGGTAAATTCACGTCATCTTCTTATACCTATACACTAATTTTTAAAGTACTTAATGAATTAGAAAAAAATTAAATTGAATCCTCGTGTGCTCAAAAATGTAATCTTATATTTCTTGAGAAGAAATTTATAAGCTTCTATAAGAATATTCCATAATTTTGAAATTCAGAATTTTGAAAAAAATGTTAATGTTAATCTTATGTCATAATGTGAATAATATTCCCAAACGCTTTACTTTTGTCAATTTCTACGAATTTAAATGTTTTATCTGAGAGAAAATCATATTTTAAAAATAAATTTTAGATGATCTATAACAGGACGTCTACTCAAATAATGGAACATATAGTTTCGCTAGTTTATTAATAATAATGTTTTTTTTTCAGTTTTTTGGGAATCAATTACTATGTTTTATTTAGAAAGCTGCAGCAAATTATATTAAAAGATAAGCTTTATTATTATATTTTCACCATTGATTAATTAAATAATACTAAAAACGTTAATATTTTCTTAAATTTCTCTCTGAAGTCCATGAATTTGAATAACAATTCGAACAAATTTTTATTTTATCTTTTTATACTTAAAACTCATATTTTGGTGAAGTTAATGTAGGCACCATATTAAATTCAGTTTAAACCGATTCATAATTCTAACTTTCCAAGTAAAAATATTGCATTTTCAACAATATAGATGAAATTTCAATTAAAAAAGACAATTTTTTAACCAAAAATATAATATTTCAGTCTTTATTTAGAAAAAGAATATTTCAAACAAACAGATGAATTTTCAAACAAGAAGATTAACAAAATATTAAAAATTTTAACGAAATTTTTAACCTAACAAGTTACATTTTCAACCAACGAAATAAATATTCGATTAAAAAGATAAATTTTTAACCAACAAGAAGAATTTTATGTAAAAAAATATGAATTTTTAACAGAATAAAGGAATTTGTAACCAAATATTTGAGTTTTTAAAGTAATTTTAAACCTAATAGTTACATTTTCATCCAAAGAATTGAATTTTCAACCAAGCAGATGAATTTGTCATCAAGACGATTAATATTCTGCCACCACAGGCAAAGGTGCAACAAAATACAGACATTTTCATGTGAAGAGTGGAATTTTCAACTGAAGAAAATAAAATTTCATCCAAACATGGAATACTTAAATTTTCAGTTAAAAATGTTTTACAAGACAAAAATTTAGTCTTCCTTTCCAAGAACTCTTGAAAAATGTGGAAAAGCTCTAAAGAGTCCAGTTTCACAGTGAAATCTGTGTTACTACATTCACTGTAAAAATAAAATTTTGACTGTTAATGAAAAATAAATTAACTCGTACTCATACCCAATATAAATCAAAATACTGGAGTATACATCTGGATTGATTAAATAAAATGTTGCGTTATAGATCATGGATTTTTTTCAGCTTCAGTTTATCTGGAAATACCCTGAAAACATATATTTTATGTTTTTTAAATATCAAAAAAAATTTTAAAGTGCTCTGTCGGATTATCGCAAACGCATTGAGTGATATTTTGATGAGAAAATAATCTGCCAATTTTGTAGAATTTTAAGGAAATAACAAAAATTGAGCCATTCATATTGAATTTAATCGTATTTTTTGTTATAATTGAAGATTCGACAGAAACAACGTTGGATCAACAAAAATCTATTCCTCTGGAATCTTCGATCAAACTTTGAGTAGGTAATAAAATAGTTTCGTGTAGAGTTTTACAATACAAATATTTTTCTTGATTCAACTTTATCTCCACTAGGCTTCAATTCAAGAAATTTCCGTTAATCATATGGAACGTTAAGAACCATACTTAAATAACTGCTGAGGGGGGGGGGCTCAACAGGTTATATTAAGATTTGCTACGAAACGGGGGGAGGGACTGCAAGAACGTACCCAATTTTTGGAAATTGGCAAATGAAATAAATAACTTGCAGTAAGGGAGAGTGGTCCTAAGTCGGCCTCTATTTTCGACAAAAACTCTTACTGTGTCGACTTAAAACCCAAATCCCCTTATTGTACATAAATTTAATATGAATTATCTTTACGTGCCAAAGGAATCTGGTGAGTGAAGAACGAACCTAGCCAACAAAAATTAAATAAAAGTCAGTGAATTTGATTGGCCTGGGAAAAGTCGGGAATTTAGAAAAAAAATCTTGCAATAGTCAGGAAATGTCTGTAACTTTATATAACTGTCAATTAGAATGAATTTGAAATTATTCAATTTTAAATTGAAATTGTTTTATTCCGCTTATAAAAGATTCTAGGTAAAAAATGTGACAAGTTTCAGATTCTGGGGTTTGAATACTAATGGTCAGGGAAAATAAAAAAATGGCCAGGGAAAAATTAAGGAATTTTTGAAATGTTTTGCGATAACCCAGATATAATATTCTTGTTAGTGATTTATTTGCCTTATAATTATATTTATTCTTTTGCAGTTGCTTCCTCCTGAAGATTATCTTTTTGGGAAGAAAATTTAACTACTTAAAAAAAGTCTTTAGTTCTTCTTGTAAACAGATTTCAGACTAGATTAGTCTAGACTATGTCGAGCTGATAGCAGTCTCCGAATGTAACTTGGAGTTGGGCTGTCTACAGCCATTACCATTTGGACGTATCTACCCACTCGCATTTGCCATCCTCAGTTCTGGACTCCATACAGGCCTTCTGCTTTAGTTAACCTGTCTAGAATATAAAGTCTTTTACCTAGCTTGTAAATCCTAAGTGGCTTTTGTAGAGAACCAGAAGCCAAGATATTTGTAGCTGTCCACTAATTCAAATTCGCGACCTGGGATACTACACTTTTCTTCAGTCTTTCGTCTCCCTCTGTTCTGGAAGACCATGACCTTAGACATGCTTGCGTTTATTTCCAGCCTACTTTGGGCCACATATCTTTCGAGTATTTTAAGCATGTCCCGAAGTCTCTCTGGTGTAACAGACACGACTGCAAAGTCGTCTGCCAATTTGAACCCAAAGATTTTGGTATTACTAAGCCCAGAGCCTCCTATATCTTTTGTCCCTCCCAGTCTTCGTCGACATCATCGATGAAAACGTTGGATAACGTTGGGCTCGAGGTATATCCTTGTCTTACTCCTCTGGTTGTGATGAAACAAAATGTGGATCCTTCTGTCGTTATAATCTCGTTTAGCGTATTGCTGAAAAGAACTTTGATCATTTATAACTTTTTCCCCCTTAGCCCTAAGCTTTTTAACTTTTCCATAAGAATCATCCTGTCCACTTTAAATTATTATTGATTAGCGGGTTCAATACAAATATATGGTCTTTCGTGGACCTCTTTTTTCCAAACCCAACCTGCCTCTCACGACAGAACGCTTTCGTTTCGAGCCAATCCCTCAATCTATTATTCATAACCGTAGGTAGGATCTTATATCCTATATCACGCATCTTGAGACCTATATAGTTGCTCACATTATCTTCTTCAACTCCTTTATTATTGGGTAATATTTTAGCTTTCTTTCATCCTCTTGCTATTTTCCCTTCACACTAAAAGCTGTATAAGATTTTGTTAGCCTCTTTAAGCCAAAACGTCGGTAGACCACTGATGAATTGTATAGTCACCCAGCCTTTTCCAGTTAATTCACATACCTTTTTTAAGTTTCCTAAATGTGCTTAGAATCACCTCAGGTGATATTTCTATGATTAGCTCTCCTTCTTCTTATGGGACTATAATTTTTTCATCACAGGGACGATTAGTTCCTCGCTTCTCTAGATTTTGAATATTTCTATTTTCTGGTCTTTCATTATTTTATTTTAGCTTTTTCTTCTCCACCATCTGCGGGGTCTGAATTTATTTAGAACACTCTAAAAGTCACCAACGGTCTCGCTAGATTTGACTCTTCCCCACTGCTCATTTTCCTTATATATTTTTTTTCCTTCTCAGCAGATCCTTTAGTATCTTCTTTCTGTCCCGCAATTGAGCTTTCTCTTCGTTTTCTTTAGCCTTTAGGTATTATTTTAGTTTTGCCCACGCTCCTTTTTTTGGTTTGGTGCATTCTTCATCATTACGCTCTCTACTGTTAGAGTTTGGCATATTGGAAGGGCCTGGTTTGAATCTTCTAACCATTTCAGTCTTCTCCGCAACTATCTTTTTTAATATGAAGGTTGATGTTTTCCCACCTGTATTGCCTTGTAAAGTTCTTGACAATATCCTCTAAGCAAACTTTCTCCCTTTCCGCTCTAAACTCCTCTTCTTTCTCTATGTACCAAACTAGCATTTCTAACCTTTCATGTCTCCACTTATTCTTCCGTTCAACACTTTTGGGCCACAATCCTTACAGAATTTTATAAGTCTTATATTCTCCGAGTTTACAGTCTTATTTTCGGAGTTCCTGATAATTGAGTAATTACTACTAACAAGATCGACTTCCTCGAATTCACATTAACCCCGTTCTTCACCAATCCTCGTTTTTCAGTTTCCTAAAATTATTACCTTTTGGACAAACTCTTGCTTCGTTAGACTTTCCTAAACATGCTTCTTTAATAAATTTCTTAGAGTGTAGCATACATTTAGTCATCTTCCATAACCGCGTGTTCCTCCAAGAGCCACTTTTCGATGGCATGCTTAGACTAAGCATATGAAGCTCCACAGTATACTTGAGGTTCGTTGATGGCTTCGGCAACCCCGCTTTTTACAAGCATATCTGCTTTCTCGTTACCTTCAATGTTCTCATGTCCAACTACCCAGATCAGGTTGAGCCAGTTTTTTTCTAGATGTGAACTATTCTGATTTAAGAGGCCTCATAGCAGCTTGACTATCAGAGCATACGTAAATGTGGTTGTGGTGATTAACAAAACCCACATTCTAGGCACAACGTAATGGTCATGATATCAGCTAAAAATGCGGTAGGGAATTTGCACAGTACAAAATTATCTTCGGACTAGGTTTCATGTCAAGCACTTCAGCTCCAGAGCCAAGGGAGTCTTTAGCGTCGTCTGTATGCCAGACGAGTTCACCCATTGTAAATAATTCGCTTCTTCTCTGTTCATCATGACAGTTCTACCTTTCCGGGAAGATCACCTTTAATGGCTTCATGAATCAGTAATCTTTCAGCACGTTATCAGAGTGCTTGCAAAAAAGATTTCGTTCCCTGACAATGCGCTCTTTATTAAATCATGCAGATCAACGAAAGTCGCATCTCTATGACCTTCCCTTAGAGAAAGTCTGTATGCTTCCGCTTCACCACAGCCCTCTGCCTAATGTGAAGGTGCAGTTGTGATATATCTAAGATAGACTCTAATGCCGCTGTTGGGTTCATTCTCATTGATCCAGTAAGTATCAAACAAAAGACTCTTTTTAGAATTTCCAGATATTTCCTGGAAGTAACCAAACTGGCTCTTGGCATTCAGACCAATGAGGCATACGTTATAATTGGTCTGATGATTGCCGTAAATAAACTTTACACTACCTACGGTTTAAGTCCCTAGGGATTTCAAATTGCGTCTCTGCAATCCCAAAAGGTTGCTTTGGCCATTTTTTACCATCGCATCAACACGTAGTTTCCAGGATAGTATAGGGTCAAAGACGACTCCTAGATATACTTAGCTGATGTGGAGAAAGCAACCTTTTTAGCATATAATGTAGGGTTCACAATAGTAGCTTCCTGCGTCTCGTGAAAACAAATAATTTCGCTTTATATGGGTTAACAGATAGGCTGCAGTCGTTGCAACACTCTTTAACAATGTGGCGAATTAAACTTCTCCCTGAGACCATTTCTGAGGACATTTCCCTGAGGACCCTTTCTACGAACCGCCTATTGAGGGTGATACATACACCATGTTCTTTGTCAGAATTGAATATAGATCCCGTAGGGGGTGTTACTGCAGGCACCCTAAATGTCCAGGAACGCTGTTACCGCTACATCCCCTGTTTGTCGTCTTGCTTTTTGAATGCGGGAGGTAAATGCATGAAGAGCGTCAAGAGTGGATTTGTCTTTCTGTGAGGTAAACTGATTACTATGAATGGGTTTATCTAATAGGATTTGCTGCTTTATATAAAAAACAAATAACTCTTTAAATTTCTTCAAGATCAAAGAAGTTGGGCTAATTGGTCTGATGATTTGACTTCACAGTAGGAGTCTTTCCTGGGATTGGTATAAAAATTGCTTTTACCTTCTTCCATGCCATAATGCTATATCCCGTAACTGTGTACCCCCTAAAGATGTTACACATTGGTTTCATCAGAACACCCAAACTTTCTCGACTCAACGCGGGGAATATACAGTCTTCTCCCAGAGACTTTTAATAGATAGAAGCGCCGAACAACCCATATAATTTTTAATTGTTTTATTATCCGGCTTGACATCCTCCAATCTTCCCCATTGGCCCGATTTTCTGAGCCGTCAAAGAGGTTGGGCCCAACAGCCTCACTCCCCGACTGGTAACCAGTTTCGGAACCAGGGCAGTGCACATGCATACGGTGTTCGGCGATTTTGCTAGCCGTTTTTTTCATGTCTTCTCTTGGAAAAACGAAGGCCTTCAGTTGATATGTAGGGTTTCTCTTCAAAGTTTTCTGTGGAGTATTGCAGTATTAGGTATATTTTCAATACCCTGACAATGCCGCCTCCGTGAGTTACTTTTAGCAGATTGTATTTCGTCAGTATATTTTACTACACTAAACTTATACAATTAAATAGTCTACTAGTTTCATATTTCAAGGCCTGTAATCTATGATTCCACCAAGGAGCATCCTTGTCTAGCTTTTTAATATAAATAAAACAATTATCCCCATAACCTTTACGTATTGCCATATTCACTACATCCACAGCAAATTCCAGCTGACCAATTGATCTTATCCTCCTAGGAATAATTCCCAATGAGTCTCCAAGATCCTTTTTATAACTAACCCAGTCAGTCTCTTTTGAGTTTCTATACCTAATCGGATTTGACTCGTCGGATGTAAGTAAAAGTATATAAGCCTGTGATCTGATATTGATGTCTCAGGTGATACGTGCCAGTTCCTAAATGATTCATTAATAGATACAGAGCACAAGGTAAGTTCAGTAAACTCATGACATCAAGCTGTCGCAAAGTTTGGTGTATTTCCGCGATTTCATATAGTTAAATCGATAGTGAAATGGTAATCTAAAAGGTGCTTATTCCTGCTTTTGATACCCTTACTGTTCCATATTGTATGATGCGCATTCGCATCACATCCAATAATTAGCGGCCATCTTTTTAAACTGCAGTATTTCACCAAGTGTCTTCACTCCTCTGGTGGCCGCGGGTCTGGGGGATCGAATGGCAGATATGTTGAGTAAATCACCATGGACTGACGTCTTTCTCCACTTTGATGCTCGATCTTAATCGCTACCAGGTGTTTAGTACAGAACCTATGTATGCAAATATATACGATATCCCTTTTTGATTTACAGTGGTGAAGATTAATTTGAATAAACTTTAAACCCCAGAATTTTACGCTTTTCATTTACGAATCAGCATCTTGCATCGGTTATTCAGAGGACAGCTGATCTTCCAATGTCCTCGTGGGCTCGTTCGGTTTCGAAAATATATTCATCTGGATTCTTCTCAATCCCAGATGCGATTTACAGTCGAACTTCGCTATGCTTTCGACCACTGAAGGGAACTGGGTTACTCTGGCGTCTATCTTGGCATCCATGGTTGTCCACTCCTGTACTTTCAACTTAGGGTTCTGGACTGCCAACTTCATGAGGATAGACGGTGTCTCGGAAATTCTAGGTAGCCATGCCCATCGTTTCAAATCGCTTACTGTCTTGATAAGCCATGTCCTAGATATCTCATCTTAGCATAGGACAATAAGTAAGTTGTTTTTAAAACGGCAGTTCTCAAACCTCGGGGTAATGTCCCCAGGTTTTACCCCGGCGATCTTAATCTTGAGGGCCTTCTCAATAGCCATTGCTGGTTCTAATTTAAGCTTCTCTTGCGGAAAATCCTCTGGTACAATAGCCAATTTCAGGTGGCTCTGAAGAGCGAGGCTGTACGAAGTGTGTTCAAAAAGTAAGGTGTTTTTTCAATTTTCGCGGGCTACGTACATTCAAGTTTTAAATTTTTTGTTTTGTTGTGTTGTTTTTCTGTCAGAGGCGTAAAAGGTTAGAAGGGTTTGGTGTGCTCGGCGATTTTCTTCTTTCGAAAAAAAATGGAGCAAAGAGTTTGCATTAAATTTTTTGTGAAAAATGGAATCCAGTGCTCTAAAACTCTTGAAATATTGACAGTTGCATATGGTGAGTCTATTCTGAGTAAGAAAAATGTGTATAAGTGGTACAAGCTGTTCCAAGAAGACCGAGAGGATGTCGAAGACGAACCTTGCCCTGGACTCACTGTCTTCTTTGATTACCGTGGCGTAGTGCATCAGGAATTCTTACCACAAGGTCGTACGATCAATAAGGAGTATTACCTTCAAGTTATGCGCCGTTTGCGAGAGGCGATACGCAAAAAACGTCCGGAACTTTGGAAAAACAATTCGTGGCTTTTGCATAACGATAATGCACCTGCTCATTCCTCGTTGCTTGTGAAAGATTTTCTCACCAAAAACAGCACCACAGTCATGCCTCAGCCTCCATATTCACCGGATTTGGCCTCCAGTGACTTTTTTCTTTTCCCAAAACTGAAGAGACCCATGAAAGGACATCGATTTTCAACGATTGAGGAGATAAAAACTGCATCGCTGAAAGAACTCAAGGCTATACCACAAAATGATTATCAGAAGTGCTTCGATGATTGGAAACAGCGTTGGCACAAGTGTATTATATCTGAGAGGGATTACTTTGAAGAGGACAACATAAATATTAAGGAATAAATGAATATTTTTTGAGAAAACCATAAAGTCACCTTATTTTTTGAACACACCTCGTATAAGTCACATGAATCACCAACCTTACCCCTCTTAACCTTAAGGGTTGTTTTGTTTTGCAACGGAAGTTGCTGGCGATGGTACCTGCTTCTGGCAGCACTCCTGTATTTATTCTTCTTAGGGCTTTTTTGGCCCCGGCATCCTCAGTGGCTTTAACCTCGTTTATGCGACTAATTAAAGTCTCATTTTCAGCTGTATCACCTGAGGTGCCAGGGACCGTACAGGCTGATAGGTGAATATAGGATCCATCCCCACAGAGCCCCACTTGTGGGGATAAGGTAATTTACACTGGGTGGTTGCCCGATATCCCAGGGCACCGTACGCGTCATCATACCTTGGTAACATTCAGCCTTCCACACGGTAGTTAACGTCTTGTCTTAGAGAGATGTTTCGGGCTTTTGGAAGTCGAGATCCATCCGATCTTCGCTGCTTAGTCAAATTCACGCTGATACTTCCACCTTGCTAGCAACGAACTCCTACCCATTAAGGTTCGTTATCGCTGCGGATTCCAGGTCTTTGTTACCCGCAGGAGTTCTTAGGCCCCCTGATCATGGCCAGAGCTGAACTCACCTTCTCCTTAAGCAGGGAAATTTAATTCTCCACCGTAAGGAGTAGTCGAGTTTCTGCGTTCCACAGAGGATGGTTTAAAACACATATGCATTTTGATGTTGAAAAGTCAAACTAAAATCTTTTTTGTATGAATATTCAAACTTTTTGTTCTTGAAAATTCGTCTTTTTGATTTAAGAATGTATCTGTTTTAGAACAAATTTCATCTGTCTTTGATAAAAATGCAAGTGTTTGGTTGAAAATTAATCTTCTTCGCTTGAGGATTCAACTATGTTTAAAAATTTGGTTGAACCACTTTGTTAAGAAATCTTTTTTTTTTTAAGTTTACATTGTTTTTTGAAAGTTCATCTTTTTTTAAAGTTCAACTATTTTGTAGAGAACGGATCTTTTTTAATTCAAAATTCAACTGGGACGATAAAAGTTAAATTACTATTTTACAAATGTATTTCTTTTTTAATAAAGTTTCATCTCTTTGTTTAAAAGTTTAACTATTTTGTTGAAAAATAATTGCACAAGTTTTGTACAGAAAAATCGTTATTTGGTTCGAAGGTTCAACAATTTAGGTAAACTTTGTTGAAAATTTGAATTTTTAATTTTAAAATGATTGAATAAATTTAAAAATTGTATATTTGTATCTGAAATATTGCTGTATTCCGTTTATAAAAGATCCTATGTTAAAATTTTTACAAGATTAAACATTGGTCTTTAAAAAAATGGTCAGAGAAAAATTTTCTTCGACTGAATTAAAAAAAAAATCAGGGAATTTTGAAAATTAAGTTTTCACCCTGCGAAGCATATATAATGTTAAATGCAACAAGTTTTTATTAGTTTTAAGTCCCATTGTATTATTATTTCTAAAATCATAAATTACGTGCAGCAAACAAATGTTGGAAAATTGATCGAGTTTTTTTATCTACAGAAAAAGTAATTCGTACATCTTTTACCTTAAAAATCTCCGATATTAGCTGGATTTAGTTTGAAATTGAATTTTTTAAATAAAAACCGTTGTAAGTTGATCAACTGTAAATTCAAATTAATTAATGATTTTTTAAATTGAAATGTAGTTCGAGTATTGAAAATTGAACCCTAATAATTGATTTGATAAGCCAGTTCTGAAACTTTAGCAAAGTTAAATAATTTACAGAATTCAACGTTAAAAATTGATCTGTTTCAATTCAAAAGCCTTACAAGGTAAGGGAATTTTAACGCCCGATTAAAACTTTAGTCACTATTTTTAATTTTAACATTCAACTCCTGTTAAAATATTGTTTCAGTCTAAAATATTCCATTTTTAACACATTCAATTTGAATATTTTTGATTAAGTAAAAAAACTTTTCTTAAATATCTAGCAATATTTGACTGTTTATCGAAAGTGACCAATTATATAATCGAATATTCAAAACAAAACAATTTAAAATAGAATGCCTTGAATGTTCTATTTAAAATTTTTTAATTTATAAGTGAAATTATTGAATTTTGATGTATAAATATGAATTGAACAATCATTAATTTACAATAATTCGATTAAGTTTGAAGTTGCAAAAAGATTTAAATTTAATTTAAAAGTTGAGAGGATTTCAAAAGATTTCCAAAATTCTCAAAAAAGAATCTGGAAGATTTAAAGATCATTTTTTTGTTTCCAGAATTTAGAAAAATTTTTTAAGAAAATTCGATTCATTAAAAAAATATATTTCCAAGGTTTGAACAAAAATTAAAAAAAAATTAAAAATTTTGAAAACTTAAAACAATTTGAAACAAAAAGTAGATTTTTGAAGATTTTGAAACAAACTTTTGAAGCTTTCTAGAGATTCTGAAAGGTTTTAAGATTTTATTTTGTAGAAGAAAAATGTCAAGAAAATCGTTAAAAATATTTAAAAACGTATACAAATTTTGATTTATACATAATAATTGAATAATTATCATTTTTCAACGACTTTAAATTTATAAAAATTAAAACTTTTAATTTTTCGTTTCGAAGGCATTTAGTTTGAATTTGTTAAATTGAAATGTATTAAAATCTTTAATTTTATAAGTATGAATTATTGGACGTTTGCATATAACATTTTTTATTAAAAAAACTTCTTTACTTTTTGAGCTTCCATTTTTAAAGTTGAAAATTCAAAAGAGTTACACTTTCAGTGTTTTAATTTTTTTAATAGTCATAAGTTTTCGGTTAATTAACAGAATTTAGAAACGATTGTTGTTAATATTAATGCATTTATTTACTTAACCGCAGTTTTTCGATTTGTTATAAAATTTAAAGACTAAAATTGTCAAAAAACGAAATTTATATTTTTTCGTTATACTCGTTCAAGAGTAAAATTAGAAAAAGCTATTTTTGCAAAAAATATTCTTTCAAACACAAGAATTAAACAAAAATGCAACAAGAAAAAAAACAAAAAACTATTCTTTCAAAAATCCAACTAGGTAGATTAGATCAATTAGGTGGAATTGCGTATAATTTTTAATCAGTTTCAAACGAAATCTACAAATCAAAATTACCTTACAAAAGTTTGTTCTTGAATGGCGTTATAATAATTTAAAATTGACTCGACAAATTCAAAAATATTTCTGTAAAACCGAAAAGTTGATAACTTACCTCATTTTCATTAACATAAATAATTTGCATTATTTCCTATTCCAAATGAAAATTTTCCATGAAGAAATCCTCGAGCGATTTTATACAAAATGTATGGAAATTTATTTGGAAACTTTTTAAGTTCAATATCATGTAACTTCCCACGAGAAAATTTTCCACACGGGTGCCGTAGAATCTGATCTACCCATTTAGTAGAACTTAGTTGAATAAAAAATCTTTTTAAGATTTAGCTTATAATTTGTATTAAATCCCCTGAATTATGTAAAATTGACTGATATTAAATCTGCAAAATTCTTTCAAAGTTATAGATTAGAAAATAAAAAAATTTGAATTTAAAATCCGTCAAAATTAATGTGCAATTTTAAATTGAATGCATTTGAATTTAAAGAATTAAAAATATTTAAACCCTTCACGGAGAGAAATTTCAAGACATTAATTCACGGAACTGCTCCTTGATTTTATTCAAACTTTGACGCCAGAACTAAGATCTCGGAACCCTTGCTTTTAGATCAATGGCCGTTGCTTTAAAAGAATGGGTTCCGATATCTTAGTTCTTCCGCCAAAACGTGAATAAAATCAATAAGCAATTCCTTGAATTAATCTCTTCAAATTATTCTCCGTGTAAGAATGAAATATTATTTAATTAAGAGCGATTAAGGCTAAGAAACTTTAATTACAATTTTTTCCATATTTTAAAGCAAGTACATTTTAAGAGATTAAAAGTAAACAGTTAGTTATGCTGGAAACCTATATCTTAATTTAAAAATTAAATAATTTTAAATGTTAAGTTGGAGGCTTTCAAAATTTACAGAAATTTTGAATTGAAGAGTTCAAATCGAAGAATTTGAAATTTATGCGATTAATAAAAAATAACTGAATCGTATTTAAAACGTGCACAAATTGGGTTGTTATTGAAAATTCAACAAACTTAATCAAAAAAGTCTAAATATAGAATATCGTGTTTTGAAAATTCAACAATGGTAAACAGAAGCGGAAAAAATGCGTATATTCGTTAGAATTCACATAATTCTTATGTCAGATTAATTAGTCGTATAAACAAAAGAAAAATGTCAGTGTTTTGTCCACTATATATAAACTGTATATACCCGCTTTTTGGTAATTTTGACCTCAATTATCTTACAAACTTTTAATGTAAACATGTGTAATAAAAAATAAAGTACGTTAAAAATGTCACTATTTTTAAATTTTTTATATGACTATAAACCGGAAATGCGAGCCGTTAGGAATTAAAGCAGAACGAAATTTAAAAAAAATGAATTTTAATATTTCATTTATTTAAGGTAAATGTAATTGAAGTTGTGAAATAGCAAAATAAGATCATATACAAATAGTAGAAAATTTATAAATAGATGTTTTTTGTTTCTTCGAGGAATACAAAAAACTAAAAAATTAATATGACGGGCCTATTCTTCTTTAGTAATAAATATGAGTGCGAGAACATTACAAAAATAATAAGAACAAATTATTATATTACTAGCCCGCCAGACGTTTTTTTTATTTCTCCAAAATATCAATTTATTTTTTTTTATCAAGCAAACACAATTATTCATGAACCTAATTCTTTCAATTATATCCTTTTATTAAAAAACAGTTCTGCTTATAAATTTTGGGCTATTTGTACTTAGTTTTACTTTTAATGTTAAAATGTTTAAATTAGTACATTTTTTGATAAATTAATGTTTAACTCCAGGATGTTTATATACATTCGTGTATTCGACGCCTGTCGGTGGCGCCGCCAGGATAATTCTTCCGAAGGCTTGGCGGCTCCAGACCGCTTTCTTGTTACACGAAAAATTATTCTGCTTAAAATTGAAAAGGCAATTTACACAGTATTAAGAATTTAATATTAAGACTGTATGGAACCAACTCTATGCCAGTGATACATCACAAAAATAAATATATTGCAACTGATTACGGATTATCAAAGAGGGTGTTGAGTTCCACCCTCTGCTCAGTGCCAGAGGCTTGGAGTGGTGGTTTATCTCATGAAGTTGAATGAATAGAGGCCAGTGGACTAGTGGAGATGGAAAAATTCCATCAGGTAAATGAACAATTTCGACGAACTTTTCTCTTTCTGTGCAGGTAAATGATTATGATACACTGCAGTCCCGCTATAGAAGCCGTTTTGGGGATACCCTTTATCTCCTTCGTACAATCTCGGGACTCGCCTAACCGCAAACAATCAGGGCTGTTTGAAATTAATGTTAGAGTTTTATCTTAAAAAATTTTTTTTCCGTATTTTTGCAATTTTTGTTTTATAATGTCATAATGAACGTAAAAATGTTTGTGCTGGGCAATAAAACTTGATAAAAGTACTGATTTTTACGTATGTAGGTACATATATCATGGTGGCCATATTAAACGAAGAAAAAAATTCCTGGTCATTTCCCGGTTTTTTCTCGGTTCGCAAACATTCTTCACGGTTAATAAAATAAAATAATTCGAATTCTAAGGCTAAACATTTTTCCACTGGAAGTAATAAAAAACAAACTACAAATCAAAGCATTAGAAAGTGGAACTCTTGTATTTTTAACTTTTTAAATTGACGTTAACTTTGTATTTGAATGCTCAATAATTTACACGTATAAAATAAAAAGTAGCAACAGTTTCAAATTGAACAAGTTAAAGTGAAATGCAGATAAACTGCAAATTTATAATTTTAAACTTTTATAAATTATAGAGTTCAAAAATTCAGATTCAATTCCAAAAATATAAATCCATGTCATCATTTTCAATGCTCTCCGAGTAAAAATGCTTCGACTTGAGTTCGACTTGGTTATGTCTTGAGTTCGTCTCCAAGACATCGATGTTTGGCTGCGTCTCAAAACTGAGTCGAGACATAGGCCTTCGTCTTACTTTTATGGCCGCGACAGGTAAAACGGCGTTTTCTTGTCTTAAGTCGAGCATAATCTTGGCTAAGACGACGTTTACTGGAGTCAAAACGAGCCTTGTCTTGGCTGAGTTTATCGAACCTTTTTTGGCTCATAAATGAGATTAAAATTGATGAATGAAAAATTTGTAATGATTAAATTGGTTATTTTTAATTTAAAAATTCAGAATCGGTGGGTCTGAACGAGTATAACCCTTAAAAATTTTCTTCAATAAAAGAAAAATTGTAACTTTCTAGAAGGATCTCCTAAGCCGTTAGAAATACGTAAAAACAAACAAAATTTTCGGTATCATCGTCAAACAAGTATAATACAAATAACAATCCATAAATAAGTTAATTTAATATATGTATATTGTATAAAAATATACAAGATTGTTTAACCATTAACAAAGATTAACTTTTATGACTGTTAGAATTACCCTTTTTGTTAGGGCAGGTATACACTCGAAGTTATAAACCGTACGTGTTCGAGTCATAAAAATTCGACTCAAGAGATAAATTTATGTCTTCAAGACATAGAAACTTGTCTCCAAGACATAAATTGAATTCTGGCTCTGTCTCAAAATCGAGGCATGCTCAAGTCGACCTTTTCGACTTCAGCATGTCTTGATTGGGGGCAATTCAAGTCGAACTCAAGTCGAAGCATTTTTATTCGGGTCATCAACGAATTTTTAAAATTTCAAAATTTTATTATTTTCAGCAATTTCAAGCTGGAAACATTGAAAATTGACGAACTAATATTTTTTTAACTGTACACTTCGTAAATTAGAAGTTAAATTATTTTCATCTTAAATAGATCTAACATCCTTGAAAAGCTTTAAAATTTTATTTCCAAATCTTGAGAAATCTGGAAGCTGTTTTAAATAAATTGAAATAAATTATTTTTATCCCAATGTTTCCACTTCAAAGCTTTCAACATTTAATTGTTTCAGTCTTCAAGTCTGAATTTTGAAAGTCTTTAAATTAAAAATGTCAGCTTAAAAATAATAATGGAAAATTTTTAAATTAAAATATTTTCGAATTACGCATTGTAAAGTGAATGGTAGCATAATTGAAAAAGATAACAACTCAACTCATTATTTTAAAAGCCGTTAAAATCGAACTGTTTTGAGCCATCTTATTTCACTTGGTCCAAAAGCTTATATGTCTCTTTGAAAGATAAGCACTTCCTCTTGTTTTCCTTCGACATTTTCGTAATGCCTGGTTACACCTGGTTCCGCAACGCATAACCTAAACACTGAGTGTTTGAAAGCGAACTGAAGCGACTGTCCCGCGACATTTTTGCAACTGACTGAAAATAACTGAAGCAGACGACACGATTTCCAGTAAGAAGGCTTGTATTAAAATGTATTGAAAAATTTCATTCATCCAGTAGCAGCGTGAGAAATATTTAATACTTCTGGATCCTGTTTTTCTCTTCCCGTTTTGAATCTCCACATCAGTTAAAGTTAGCTCTTAAATTGAATCCCTTTCTGTACCTAGCACCGACAATATTTTTATCAATATCACAAAGCAACCAAGAAATAACAAAACCGTAATCCCTTTTAATTTAGCAAATTTCACTACTTTTATTTACTTTTTTTCGAATAATAATGAGGTAAAAAGTTTTTTAAAACATAGCATCGGTCATATTTTAGGATGTCAGGAAAGCGCGTTCTAATGCTTCAAACGAAAATTCTGTTATTAATTGATTGGAGGTTACGTCTGGCAGCTGCGATCGGTTTTAAAAAGGATACTTACTGCCCGCTCTTTTCATACCCTGCTACGTTGTTGTGAAGTTGCTCCGCTGACCAAGCAGCGTCACTCTCTCGCGCAAATAATTTATGCACAGGTCACAGAATTATAAATATTTTATTTTTCAATAGAATAAGATGACATGTATCTTCCTAATTTGTCAAAAATATTTTTTGGTAAAGTTATGAGTATTTGATTTAAAAAAAATTTAAATGTGGATTATCAAAAAATAATTAACATTTTTGCTAAAGGTATATTTTTTATATAATATAGGCATTTGACCTTTTCTTCGTGATTCGGATCCAATTTCTTGTCCTCTTTCAACATACTTTGAAAAATTTTAAAAAGTTCAAAAGTGACAAAATGGCGGCGGTTGTTCTGAAAATATTCAGTCAATTTATTCGAAATTCCATGGTTTTTCTTCTCATTATTTTTTTTATAGATTTGTTGTAATGTAAAGAGTAAATTAAATACTTGGCACTGGGGCAGTGGCTGCACCTTTATGAGAAGAACGCATGTTTTTTTGTCTGAAAAAATAAAATTCACGTTTTTTGCCAAACCCACACAAGATACGAAGTCGAACGCAAATAAAATTGTTTCTCTAAAAAAGTTATAAAAAAATGTCTCTTAAAAGGAAAGAATTTTTTTCTTTTACTTTTTTTGTGTCTTTTGTGTCGATTTGGTAAAAAATGTGGATTTTCGCTCTCCAAACAAACAAAGATTCTTTCTTCTCGCCAAGGCGCGAGCAAAGGGCACAATTTAACAAAAATATAAACCGAACCGAAATTAAATTTTTTAACTTATGAAACAGAAATTAAATTATATATCTTTTTCTTAATCTGGAAAGTATGGCTCATACGAACCACTTGCTTCTATGGTTTTCTGAGAATTTTATACTTTGAATCCCATTTTATTTTCGAATCACACTTTGTAAAATTATTATTTTTTAATTTCGTAATTTTGGTTCAGGTTGAGGTGGATGATCATTGACTCGGTCAACGACAAAAGCTTTATACCCCAGCAACACATATACTCAAAATCTTATAAATATTTGTTGCTTCACATGAATATTAATAAATTCACAGTAATCACCATAAATTTACAAAAATGTTGCAAAAAGTTTTTATCAATTTTCTGGCAACTTTACAGAAATTGTTAGTAAATTTCAATACAATTTTTGCAAGTTTCAGTTAATTTTCAAGAATTAAGTTTTTTAAGCTAGATACCAAGTCTCCAGCTTATTTTCTAAGTATTCGTCATAAAGTAAAAGTTTATATTAAAGTGCCGTAAAAAAATGGAGTCGTTTCGGACATTTGGTGTAAAGTCGGACAACCCTAAATTGCCTAAATTCATAGGATAAATTACTCAAAATCGTTCCAAGAATCTGTAATCAAGTTCTGGTTATAATCAGATTTTTAATATTACTCCGTTTTACAGTACCGCTAGGTCACTTTTTTTGGACTACAACACTGTTTATGGATTTTTAAAACAAGCTCACTTCTCGATGAGATATTTAAACAAAAATTCAAATTAGACTGTTTTAGTTACGAGTATAAAAGTTTGGTGCTACAAAGCGAGATATTTTTAGAAACTGCGCGTTTGACAAGATTTTATGAAAAATTGGTCTATTTCTGAAAGCAATTACCTAGGATATTTTGTAGTCAAGCATTGCTTTTTTAAATTTCCAGGGAGTTTAGTCCACTTAAATCTAAAAAACAATATTTTTATGCAGAATGCATTACAAATTAAATATTTAAAAAAATTAAAATTTTCACTCATAAGTCGCTTCTGAAGAATATGTCTTTTAAACTTAACAAATTTAACAAATAGTTTGTCTTCGAACGCTTAGAATCTTTTTTTCGACACAAAACTTAAGAGTTTATGCAAATAGAACTTTAACAGAGACTGTACTTTTCTTTTAAAACATTCAAATAATAATAAATAAAATTTAGTTCATGGAAAAAGACGAATTTTCAACAACCAAAATATTTTTTTATCAAGCAACCGAATGTTCAACAAAAAAATTTGCAGACAATAATATTAATTTTCCAACAAAAAAGATCAATTTTGAACAAAATACATGAATTCGCAATTAAGAAAGATCCATTGTAAACCAAAAATGGTATAGTTAAACTTACAGTTGGAAAAATAAATTTTCAGGTAACAAAAATGAATGAATTATTCTTAAAATTTTGCAATGTTTTAAAATAACAAAATTACCTTAATATTTCAAAAATTTCCAACCTTCTAATTAATCGCTTATATTACTTCAATTTATCTTTTTTTTTTAATTTTGCATAAATTTCTAAACTTTCTAAATATTTTTTAGTTGGTATTTTTCATAAGATTTAAAAATAAATTCTTCATTATTAGAAAAGTTTCCTTAAAATCTTCCGCATTATTTTTTTACAATTTCGGAATTCAACCTTTAAAAATAAAAAATTTTTAAACTTTAAAATGGATTTCCATTTATAATTTATATTCCCAGATATTTCCCAATTTTTTCGGTGATCTTTAATCATTAAAAGCTGAAAATGTCTGAGGTGCATAAAAAAAGCACATTATAAATTTTGAATCCCTTATATAGGGTGGTTTTTTTACGTGTATGGGTAGTATTCCTAATTAAATTAGCGTAAAATAATTTTCATTGATGCGTAACGTCAGAGCATAATCTAACGTGCAGCTCTGCACAAGTGTGCAGTTCTGAATGGAAAGTGTGCAGCTCCGAATTTGTGTTGGGGAGGTACTTTTGAAATTATTTTCAATTAATCAAGTTTGTTGGCATTTAATAATAAAGTCAAGTGAAACGTAGGGGAGGAGCACAGTATTATATGTTTAGAGGTATTACCTTATATGAATACAACTTACGCGAAAAGATGCAAGATACGAGTATGAGAGTAGAGAACGTAACGTAATTTTATTATCCTACTTATTGCTTTTACATAAGTCATTTGCCATTAAAAAAAAATAACATCTTTCAGCGTTTAAAAGCCTTGGACTACAGGTTAATTTTTTTCACCAAATGAAGGTAAATAAGGATTTGACCAACAAAAATTATTTTTTTAGGACCACTCTAGTAAGCACCCTGCTTAAGACTGAGCTGTTTTCAAGCCCAGGTTTAAAAAAGACTGTACTCAAAAAGTCAAAAAGCTGTGCTAACCAAAAAGCTGTACTCAAAGAGCTTAATATAATTTAATTATGATGGTGATTACTTTTACATAACATATTTGTCATTTTTCCACACAAAAAAATAATTAATACTTTTTAGCGTTCAAAGCCCTTTGCCCACACAAGTTATTTTTATTTTTATTGATAAAAAATTTAAATTTACGAAATTTAAATTAGACCAAAATCCAATTTAAAATCCCATTTAACGTCCAATAATCAAACTGATGCAAAATCCTGTTATACAAAATGAGAATCCAACGACCAAATTTGGACCACAACGAATAAACGAAAACCATAGAAACCCTATTGTAATCTGAAAAAGAAAACCCAAAAAAACAAAAAAAAAAAACAAAAAAAAAAACAACAAAAAAATAAAATAAAATTTTCGGAAAAAAATAAAAAAGAGGAAAGAAAAATGAGAAGGCAGCCAACCACATCCCCTTCCTTCTCTTTTTCTTTCTTTCGTCTTTTTTATTTTTATGACCATCAAATTACAATAAAATAAAAATAAAAAACATAAATAAATAAATTTGAATTGCCAACGTTTCGGTACCCGTACAGTACCCTTATCAAGACAAGAAAATTTTAAGTGGTAGAAATTGACAGCACCCACGAACAGGTGCTCTCTCTCTTTGATACCTGAGAATCGACTATTTTTCTTTCCTCTTTTTTATTTTTTTCCTAAAATTTTATTTTATTTTTTTATTGTTTTTTTTTGTTTTTTTTTTGTTTTTTTTTGGGTTTTCTTTTTCACATTACAATAGGGGTTTTCTGGTTTTCGTTTATTCGTTGTGGTCCAAATTTGGTCGTTGGATTCTTATTTTGTATAACAGGATTTTGCACCTGATAAAAAATTGCATTTTTTTCTAAATGAAGACAGTCCATCTCAATAATTCACTGGTTAAAAGAAATAAACGCCAGTTTTCTGTACGAGAATATTGTAAAATGAAATACGCAACGATGACAAATGATTTTAAACAATAAATATGTAAATTAAAATTGAAAAGTGTGATTATAGATTTCACCTACTTTATGATAAAATGTTACTTCTAAGTTGAATTACTACATTATTAAATGACTTACCATATTTTCGTGTTATTATTGTTATTGGTATATACATAATTCGTTTCAATAACGTTCGTTTAATTTTTATCACAATTAATAATTGCGACTCAATTAATTAAAAATAAATAAAAATAATAAAATAGCTATTTTAAAATAAATTGAAAGTGAACAATGCATTAAAACTTTTAACATATTGTTTAATCTTTTTAATTCAATGTAGTGTAACATAAACTCGTAATTCGTACGATCGGCATACTGTGAAAATTTATCACTATCTTTTATCATAAACAAATGGCCTTAAGCCTTTGTAAAACATTTCAAGAAAATAATAATTTTTCAATTATTTAATACAAAAAACTTCATATTTTCCAACTATCTTCTTGATTTATTATTTTGACGAAAATAAACGAAATATTATAATGTGCTGAAATTGTCATAAAAATGAGCATGTGTAAGCTAATTCTTTGAGACTGATCTTTTTATCCGAGCGTGTGTTGATAAAACGTCAAAATGTATATCTTTTCTTTTCGCATTTTTTAGTTTATTCAAATGTATCGTATTCCAGTTTTAATCATTGGATATTGCAGAAAAACTGTCAAAGTATCGTTCATCAAAATCGTCTTCCAGGAACTATTTAATTTTTGAAAATATCAAGCTGATTAAAGCTGAGGTGTCCATTTTATACATAACCCCCCTAAGTATTTTTATCCTGAATATTTCTCCTTCGACGTTAGAAGTCTTATAAATATAAGAAACTTCTAAGCAGATATTCGACCTGAAGAGCTCTTTTTCGAAGATCCGAAGAGTGTGTCCAAGGTCTATGGATCAAAGCAGCAATGATTGACAAGATGAGGCAAAAAAAAAATAAAATAAAAATAATAATGCACAGCACAAATCAAATACCTAAAGCTTCGTTCGATATTATTTCAGATTTGACTTGGATTAAAAAAGCAACTAAATTTAAGTACATAAATTATCTGAAATAAAGCACTCACTTATCCTAAATAAGAAATAAGCATCTCTCGACGTATCCTTCATCTATCAACCTCAATCATTTTCTATCTATTTTTCAATCTAAATTTATGTTTACCTTTTCCAATACCATCTTCTCTATCTCATCCTATCCTTTGTTTATCCACGTCAGTATTTTCTATTTCTATTTTTCTATTTCTTTTTTCTCAATCCACGTCTGTCTTTTTTAATACCATCTTCTCTATCTCATCCTATTTTTTATCTATCCACGTAAATATTTTTCTATGTGTCGGTTAATTTAAATTCACGTCTATCTTTTTCAATCTCCTCTTCCCTATCTCTTTGTACCATACATCTATGAACGTCTATCTTTTTCTGTCTCTTTGACAACCTAAATTTCTGTCTACCATTTTCAATCCAGTTTTCTCTACCTCACCCTATTCTTCATCTATCTACGTCAGCCTGAAGATTTTGCCCTGCTAGAAGTAGATAGAAAAATATAAAAAATGGGGAATAGAACAAGATAGACGTTGATAGAATCTATCAAAGTCTATATTACATCTGATGTCTGATATTATGAGATTAGGAAGAGGAGATTGAAAAATATGGGCGGAAATTTAGATTGACCGAGATATAGAAAAATATTGACGTGGATAGATAGAAGATAGGATGAGATAGAGAAGAGGGTATTGAAAAAGACAGACGTGAATTCCCAGGTGAAAAAATGATATATAGTTTATTTTAAATGTGTCAAAGAACCTGTTCTAACAACAAAATACAGTTTTGGAAATGTTGTACTTTCAGTAAAAATGTTTTTCCACCATTTTGCTTCCTCATAGAGGAATTTTTGTAATGGTAGCATTTTCGAACAATTTTAATTCATTTAAGGGGGTATTCTGGTCTAGAAACCCAATTTTCGGCCGTTTTTTGAAATTGAATTTAAAAAAGGCAAAAAATATTTTTAACATCCATTTTTTTACCATGTTTTTATTGATATTTATAAAATACAGAAAATAAATTTCATAAAAAAAATTGAAAATTAAAAAAGTTAGAGGGGGGAAACAGACAGGTGTGAAAAAAATGGTGCATCCTGGCCACCATGATTCCAACCTTCTGGTGATCTGAAAATAAAACAAAAGAAATTCTTAATCAGTAAGGATTTCGTTACAGCCCCTATCTCGGAGAACATGAAAAAAATGTTTGTACAAAATGGCGACTGTCTGAAATTAAAAAATTTTTTTTACCCCTTTTTTGAAATTCCTGAATTTTTTAAAAATAGTAAAAACCAACATTTTGACATGAAGCTGGTAGGGGGCCATAAAGGATTATATATAAAGAAGGTTCACACCAAATTTCAAGTAAATCGGTTGGCTAGAACTTGAGATATCGTGGTGGTCGTGTCGAAAAAAAGTAGTTTCGAGAAAAACGCGTAAGAAGTGAGTAAAATTTCAGGCAGACTAAGTCATTTAATAGTGCACTATACTTACATTTTATCAATCAGCCATTCCTGCTCCATACATTGGACCTTCTTCTTCTTCAAAATATGTTCTTAAAGGTCTAAACTTTGAAAATATGCAAAAAAAAATCGAATTTTTCAAAATCCTAGACCAGAATACCCCCTTAATCAAACGTTCCTCAAATTAAAAATGTCTCATATATAAAATAATATATAAATTATAAACAAAAAATTGTCCAGATGTGTGTGCGTGTTGTGAACACGATTACTTGAAAACGGTTACAGATAAGTTGATAAACTTTGTAGAACTGATAGAAGGATTTCACCAAATATTTATTGAATTTTTTATAGTATTTAAAAAATCGGTCTTTCTTGTAAAACTTTTTCCACTGACATAATTTAAAGTTAATGCAAAAATATAAAAGATTCCTTAGTTCGAGGTGAATCGATTGACCTATAATATTAATACATTCTATTAAATAATAAGAAAGTTATAGTCATTTATATTTTATCTCTAAAATAATTTAAAGTTGATGAAAAATTAAAAAAGATTCCTTCATTCAATGCGAATCGATTAGCTATAATACTGCTACATTTTAATGAAGAGTAAGCAAGCTATGTTAAAGCATAATATTTGAAAATACGGTTTTTTATAGTAAAACTTTTTTCTTAACATAATTCCAAGTTGTTGCAAGAATAAAAGATTGCTTGGCGCGAGACGAATCGATTGACCTATAATATTAATACATTTTATTAAAGAGTAAGGAAGATATGGTCATTTATATTATATTAAAAATCGATTTTTATAGTCAAAATTTTCTCATTCTCAAAACTTAAAGTTGATATGAGAATAGAAACGATGTGTTGATTCAAGGCGAAACAATTTTTATGTGCAAAATTGATACACTTTATTGAATAGTAAGGAACCTATGGTAATGCATAATATTTGAAAAAAAATAGTTTTTGTAGTTAAAATTTTTTCATTAACATGGTTCAAAATAGATGCAATAACGAAAAAAAAATCTTTGATTCGATTATCCTATAATATTGATATACTTTATTGCAGAGTAAGGAAGTTGTACTCATTCGTAGTACTTGAAATATCTGTTTTAAACACAAAAACTTTTTTCATCGACATAAATAAAATTTGATGTATGAATAGAAATGACGCTTTAATTGTGAATTTTGAAATCAAATAATTCTAAATATCAACTTTTGAAATTGAAAACTTAATCTTAACTTAAATGAACTTAGCATAAAGCTGGGAAAGGGATAGCGTATGACAAAATGTCCCCCTCACCTTTTCCAGCTTGAAAAATAGTCATTCTAAATACAAAATTTGATTTCTCTGATTTGTCATTGTAATAACACATTTTTTGGTATAATTTTGTCATTTTGTATTTTTTGTAAATTTCTATTCTTAAATTGTTCAAAATAAAAACTTTAGTTTATCTATTATTTAAAAAAATTATAAATGTTTCCTCTATGAGGAAGCAAATGCAGTTGCTAGGCAAGCAAAGTGTTCATGAAATGATATCTTTATAATTCACGCGATTTCAGGTTAGGTCTCACGGGTCCGGGTTTGAGGGGATCCATAATTTCAGTATTAATATGCGTCTTACTTTCATCTACGAGACCCCTTGGATTAATGTAAGATCATCTCAACCTCACGCTAACTTTTCCGCATAAATATCGTCTTAACTAATTCAGGCATTCACTGTCTGAATATCAATCTTTTTGTTTACTTACTTTAATAATTAAAACACATTGTTAATTTCATATTTTATATGCTTCTTTTTGTTACGCTTTAAAATAAGTCGAATTATCCACTTAAATTAGGTATTTGGTTTTTCGTATGCTCAATAACTCTTTTACGAAGATCCGAAGAGTTTCTCCAACGTGTGTGGATCAAAGCGGTAATGATTGACAAGATGAGGAAAAAATGAATCGTGCTCACGAGGTAGCACGTAAACCTTGCTCTCCCAAAATACCTGGCAGACTGCGATCGACTCGTATATTTCTAGCAAGTAAGAGAGGAATGAGCTGGCGACCTGTGATGTAAGTAAACTGCAAAGCGTCTTTAGTAATCGCAAGAGACGTCGTGACAGTGGTACAGTCTCTTTTTCTACCTCGTCTTATTTACTCATATTTCCTTTTCAATTTTTTTTTTATCAAAATTCCATAAAAAGTGACGATGGAGGCCGAAGTTTGGGACTACCTCGCAGAAAAATGGGAGCACATAGAAGAACCTGTGAGTCATTCATTCACCTTATTCGATTTGACATCCTAATCGCAGAAACTTACCAAAGCATCACAATAGAGTTTCCATGACCCTGACACAATTTTTCAATCAAAATGAAGAGTTGAGAGCCAATATTATTTGTACTTGTCTTATAATTTGAGTGAACTTGGCCTTGGTTCCTAAAAGGTCATTTAGGAATTTTTGGCACAAGTATTTCTTAATGTCATTAGGTGCAATGCAGAGTGGCCGCAAAAAAAACTTTATTGCCAAAATTCTTGATTTTTCTCTGACCAATTTTTTATTTTCCCTGACCATTAATATTCAAAAGTCAGTATTTTGACCTTGTCACATTTTTAACATATAATGTTTTATAAGCGGGATAAAATCATTTCAGATTAAAACTTAATAACAAAGTTATTTAAAAAAAGTCGAATATGCTAAACATCACAAATTCATAATATTATAAAAAAAAAACATTTTACTTAATTTTTTTTATTGTTACGTATTTTATTACATATGTTATATATTATTTTGTTATATTTGTTTATTTTTACACCATTCGTATAGTAGATTGAAATTCAATAATAAAATTTATGATTCTTTAAATTTCAGAATAAAATTTCGAATTGAAAGTATTTGAAAAAAATAAAATAAATTATCGCATTCGCCAATGTTACTTTATAGACTATATTAAAATATAAAATTATTCTTTCTTATGTTATTGTTAATTTCCTCCCGCCCCTTCTATTTGTAAATGTGATTTTTAGAGAGGTAACACTGTCGAATTGGCTGACTGGTTTTTAAATGCTTTTATTAAATATTTTCAATTTAAAAATGTTATTCGGGAATTAATAAAATCATCCATTTTGTTAATATATTTCACTGCTTAATTCCACCTATTTTTTAAATATTTTTTTTTTACTTTCTACCTTTCAGCCCATAAGGGTACGTACTTAAATTACGTAAAAGTTCAAGGGGAGGGGGTCAAAGAATTTTTTATAATTTATTGATGGGGGGGGGGTATTCCATGTACGTAATTTTGGGGTATTCGCGAATAAACAAACAATTCGCAGTAATTGTACAGAAATTTAATATGAATTTAAATTTACACGCCAAAAAAAAACCTAATAAGTCAGGGATTTAGAATAGAAATTTTGCAAAAGTCAAGGAATTTCTATCACGATAGATAATTGTCAAGTAGAGTCAATTTAAAAATTTTCAACATTAATATGAAATTGTTTTATTCTGTCTATAAAAGATTCTAGGTTAGGAATGTTGCAAGATTCAGATTCTGACCTTTAAGTATTAATGGCCAAGGAAAATAAAAATTTGTTAGGGAAAAATTAGGTAATTCTTCAAATGAAATTTTGCGGTAAACCCTGACATTATGTTCTTGTTAGTAATTTTTTTACCTTGTATTTATATTGATTTTTTTGCAGTTGCTTCCACCTGAAGATTATATTTTTATTTATAGATTGTATTATTTGGTTGAAAATTCCACTGTATTGTTGAGAATTCAACTATTTCAAAGAAAATTGACTTGTTCTTCAAAATTCATATTTTGTTGTTGAAGTGTCAACTGAAATATTTTTTTTTGATAAAAATTGCACTATTTTTTGAAAATTTGTTCTTTGATTTAAAAATTCATCTGTTTTAGTAGAAATTTGACCTTTCTTGGATTAAAATGCAACTATTTGGTTGAAAATTCAATCATTTTTTTTAAACAGCCTTTTTGTTGAAAATGCAACTATTTTTTTGAAAATTCCTCTCTGGGTTGAAAGTTCAAGTATCTTCGTAAAAAATTTACTTCTTTAAAACTTAAATGTATTTTGATGTTAAAAAGTGAAACTAAAATCTTTTTTGGATGAAAGTTAAAATTTTTATGTTTTTGAAAATTTATCTTTTTGATATAAAAATTCATCTATTTTAGCAGAAATTTAATATATCTTGGATAAATATGCAACTTCTTGGTTGACAATTAATCGTCTTTGCTAAATGATTGAACTATTTTGGTTGAAGTTCTCAATTAAGAAGTCTTTCTTTTTTTTAAGATTCATATTTTTAGTTAAAAGTTTATCTCTTTGGTTAAAAATTTAACTTTGTTGAAAACTGGATTTTTTAAATTGGAAATTCAACTGGGTGGGTAAAAATTGGACTACTTTCTTGAAAATGTATTTTATTGAATGCTTATATCTTTGGTTGAAAATTTAAATATTTTGTTGAAAATTAATATTTCTGCTGAAAATTCATATTTTCTGTTTGAAAATTAAATTTTTGTGCAAAAAATTCTTTTTTGGATTAAAGATACAACAATTTATGTGAACTTTTTTCTCTTGCCTGAAAAATCTTTATTCGTTGAAAATTCGTCTTTTTGGTTTTAAAATTAATTTTTTTGTAGATAAAATGTCATCTTTTTTGGTTGAAATATCAACTATTACACTTTTTGTTGCCAATTAATCTTTTTGGGTTAAAATTCAAATTATTTTGTTGAAAATTTTATTATGTTGTTGACAATTCAAGTGTTTTGTTCAAAAGTCATCTTTTATGGTAGAATTAAAAAAATTAATTAATAAATATGAAAATTTCAAATATGTGTTTGAAATGATGTTTCATTTCGTTGATAAAATCTTCTATGTTAAAAATATTACAAGATTAAGGTGCTGGTATTTTAATGCTAATAGCCAGAGAAAATGCAAAATTGATGAAGGGAAAATACAAAAAAAAAATGCAAATTTCACCCAGCAAAGCATATATTACCTTACATACAAAAAATGTCAATTCATTCCAAGTGCCATATTTAAATATTTCTAGATAACATAAATACTGTACAGTAAGAACGGGAGGGTGGTACAAATATTTTGTTACGTTTCGTGGCAGGTGAGAGTGGGGGTCTTGAGCTGGGCTTATAATTTGTTGCGTAATCTAAGTATGCTCCCTTAGAGTTACACTGACTGAAATTAATGTTGATGATTATGAAGAGTGACTATATTTTGAAATTAAATCTTCAAGACCTGATTAAACTTTGGGTACCAAAGTTCGGCTTTTCATAATTTGAATACAATTCTGTTTATCTACAATCTATTATAGATATATATTATTCTTTTAACTACTCAACACGTGCTCAATAATTTATGACAAAGCACAAAGTTCATTTGTTACTAAAAAGCTTTCTCAACTTATCAGTCATCTTATTCTACTTTTTTCGAACTTGATTCGAGAATACGTCACGAAGGTCATGGACTCGTGAGTAGCCTAGTAGAGTAATGACTAATGAGAATGAACGGAAACATGGAACGGCAAGAGTTCATTCAAGTGTGCATGATAGTGGATTGTGATAAAGAATAATGAAAATACTAATAAGATTATGATCATGA
Source organism: Belonocnema kinseyi (assembly GCF_010883055.1). Taxonomy (NCBI): domain Eukaryota; kingdom Metazoa; phylum Arthropoda; class Insecta; order Hymenoptera; family Cynipidae; genus Belonocnema; species Belonocnema kinseyi. The sequence goes on from NC_046658.1 coordinate 116,689,510, forward strand.
CTCTTCAATTAATACTAGTTTACTCTGTTTACAAGTATGCTACATAGATCAAAGAATACCAGTTTCGATTGTCCCTGGTGAAAAAATGTTTACAAAAAAGTACACACATCTAAAGCCATTTTTACAGTTCTCGAAATTTGAATTAGTAAAATATAACCGATTGTCAGTTAAATTCTACTCATTTCTGTAGCTAGAATTGAATCACTGACAATTAGTAGAATTGTATTTATTGGACTAGTAAAACGAAAATTACTAATTGAATCAGTGATATGTACCTGCACTAATAAAACTGATTGATCAGTTATAATTGTATGGAAGAAATCAGTTAATTTGAAAAGGTTACGTTCTAAATATATTTGGACGTTATTTTGAAATTTGAAATTGTTTAAAATTTGAAATTACTTAGCAAGTGTAAATAATGAAATAAACAATCAAATAATAATAATCCAATAATTGCTTATTCATTTATTAAAATAAAGATTTGAAAACTGAAGTCATTCTGAATCAAACAATATTACTTATATATAAAATATTATTTAAATAATGTACATATTTCTGGTTAATACATAGTACATTGAACTTAATGATTAAACGAACTTATTAATCTAGAACATCTTCAATTTGTGGACAATTGAAAAATTTCATCAAGATAATTTGTAAACCTGGTTCAAATACACTAAAAATAACGCTTTAAACTTAAGGACGTTTAAAAAACAAAAATGCAAAAAAATTTTAAATGTCGTTGGAATATTTTGCAAGTCTTTTTGTCGTGCACCAGGAACTTTGACAAAAATATCTAAAACACGTAAAAAATTATGCTTCAAATTAAAAAAAAAAATGTAATTCTTTACATTTTGGTCTAATTGAAAAATTTAACCCAGTTTCTGAAGTTTTTGAAAATTATATAAAAGTACATATGTTGCAAGTCTTCCAACCATGTATAAGAAACGTTGACAAACATTTCTGAAATTTTGAAAAAAAAAAAATATTTTTAAATTCTTAAAATGCTTAACATTTTTTAATTTTGGTTGGACGTATATCTGGTCAATGAACATAAACTTCATTTGAGGACTTTTAAAAAGTGCATCAATGGCTCCCGCGATTGAACAAATCATACAACATTCAGGTAAGCATACAGCTAGATGCCACCAAAATGTTATGACTTTCGGACTCTATGAGTACCGAAACGTAAAGATCCGTTAAAAACCAAAGAGCGAAATTTTGAACGATTATTACACTATCATTAATGAGAATGTAAAATAAACGTAAACAATTAGAAAAAAACAGGAAAATCCGTCTTCGTAATGACCCCAAAGGTCCTTTGAGGGATGATAAACTTTACAAATGCTAAATGGTTTTGTGTATGAATATTCAATTAAAAATTACTACCTTTCAATTTTTTGATGACTTCATCATCGACGATGCCTAATTATAGCAATTCCTTGCACAATTCTTTGCAGCTGAATTTATAAAAATTTGTCATTTTTCTATTCTCTAGTTTCTTTCGTCTGCTGCCAATTAGGTATTTTCACTTCAAATCAAGAGGCTAACTCCACTTCGTAGATAGCTGAGGTTAAAACGAGGGACCAAATGCATGGGATTTAGTTCAATCTTGCCCTATTTTGCTAATACCTTCATAAAAGATAATTTTATATATATATAAGTTTAGTTAAAAAATAGTTTCTATTTTTTAATTTCTATTTAATGAAATAATAAAATTATTCTAATTATTATAAATTACAACGATATTACAGAAATAAAGTTTTGTTCCATGCATTTGATCCATTGTTTTCACCTCAGCTTTTAACGAAGTGAAGTTAGCTGATGGTTGAAGTGAAAATACCTAATTTTGGCGCCTTGTATTACTGCGCTTGCGTGGAATTCAAAATGGACATTAAAAACAATTCTAGTAATTAAAATAAATAATTATCATAAGATGGACAAGAATGTATATAAATTGTGTTTATTAAAATTTTGTTTAAAAAAAATAAGTTAGTTTGCGGAATTCAATGAAAATAAACTGCTAATTAGAAAATACACATGTTATACATTTTTCTCTTAACTGAACCTCAGCAAGTTTTTGAAAAAAATATTGTTTGTTATATGCATAATAGTAACAACTTCAAATATTTTATAATTTTCAAAGTAAACTTACCTTTCATGAAATTTTATTCACACAAACATATACATCTCTTTATCACCTTCAAAAAATTTTTGACGTGCAGTGACAATATATTATCAATGAGATACAGATGTAATAAATTTTCTTCACTCTCAAATGGAGACACGAATATAGGTGAAAAATTAAAATGTAATGGAAAGAATAAAATATTTTCAAATGAAACGTGTATAACAATAGATGGGTAAAATTAATTTGTAAATTACTCTTAGTACTTGACAACATTTACACCCGTGCATTGTTATACACTAAGTTTATATATTCTAAGGAAAAAATAATAATTAAACTTATAGTTAAACCTCAATATTACAAATAATATTGGAGGATAAATAAAATCCTAATTAGAAATTTTTCCTCTTTCAATTTGTTCTAAGTCTATAAATGATTCACTACAGTTATGGTATAGCTGATTAACTTCAGTTACGGGGTTTTTTACGGTTAAAATTAGTAAATCTCTGAAAATAACTGATTTATCAATTAAAATGAAGTGTACTGGAAGAATTAGTAAAATTTCTACTAATTCAAATTTAGAGAGAGGAGTCCATAAATAAATACAAGAAATTACAATCAAATTAACTGGAAAGTACAACTTTTTAATATTACTGAGATGAATTTTGTACTTATTTTGTATTTTACTGTATATTGTTGTACTTCATTACGTTTTCTTTTCCCACAAAAATTAACAACTATAAGAATCTTCAAGAATTTACAGGCTTTGTAGCCAAAAAGTTGTTCTTTTCCGACCTAGGATATAAATATCTAGAATATTGCAATAAGAAATAATAAGATGATCGTTCTCAATTTTAGCTCATCCTGGGGCGAAAAAGAACAACTTCTTGACTGCAAATAAAAATTTAGCAATTAAGAAAAAATTGATCATGTTCATCGAAATTAAAGGATTTTAACTCATAATTATATAAATTTGTACATTTGAAGTTTTAAAAACTGAACTGCAAATCAAATAATCAAAGTGGAATACTTTAAAAAATGTTTAAGTTTAATTTCAAGACTTCAATATTCAAAAGTATTCCACTTTAAGTGTTTTAATTTGCAGTTCATATTTTATAACTCCAAATGAAATGATAAAATGGTTTTAGCTTTTTGTCAAAAATTTTCAAACAGGTTTGTACATTTCTACAATAAACCACCAGTGTTTAAAAAGTAATTTTAATTTTTCCAATATTAGATCTTTTGTAAAATCTTGTATTTTTTGTAAAGATTTGTAATTTTCAACAATAATTTACTAAAAAATTAAAAATGCTTTTATGACGTCAAACGCCCAAATTAAAAAAAAATTAAAATGCTGTATTTTTCTGTAATACCTAGCAGATTGTTACAACAAAGTAAAAAAATATTGTTAAAAAGTTATACAAATTTTGGAATTGTAGAGACTTAGTACTTAATTATATTTTATTTTACTTTTCTGCAAGAAAATACATGAAAAATGAGCTATTTGTATGGCATTGTCATTTTTAAAAATAAATTTTGTACATTTTTTCACAAAAAAGTACATGTTTTAACAGAAAATTACATCTGTAGAAATGCTGTACTATCTTGTAAAATTGTCTCCATCAGGAATTAACCAGCATAAGGAAAAATGGGCATAGTCAAATTTTGTATTTTTTTTAGTATGATTTGTTCGGCATCAAAGTTTTTCTTGATACTTCATTTAGCAGAAAAAAATCTTTTATTGGGAGAATCAAACATTTGGTTGCTATGCACTGAAAAAACACGGCTAGCCTCGTTTAAGTTCAACCCAAAAGTTATACTTGTACTTCCAGTTTCTCTTTTTTTATGTGTTTCGGGAATGCCCTGCGTTTATTTTAAGTTAAGGAAGCAAAAATCGTACTACGCGTTTTCGAGAAAAACAATTTTTTCATCTTTAATGATTAAAAATGTCACTTTTCTCGAAAAAGACGCAAAATATGTACAGCAGCTCATGGTACCAAATGGTTCCCCTTTCTGAAATCTATAAAAAACATACTTTTACTAGTTTTGAATTTTGTGCATTTTAACCAATTTTTCCTAAAAATGACAAAAATCAATAAAAGAAGAGGAAAATAGCATTTAATTTAATGAAAATCAACATTTTTTAAAAAGTTTTGTTTTGTTTTGAGAAACAATGTGAAGAACATATTACATTACTACTGTATCTTCAACAAAATAATTAAATTTTCAAGCCAAAGAATAAATTTTTTCGAAGACAGGTAATTCTCCAAAAACAGTTATTTTCTATCAAGAAAGATGACTTTTCTACCAAAGGACGAATTTTTAAACAGTCTAATTGATAGAAAAAAATCAATTTAATTTTAAACCAAATAGTTCAATTTGCAAACGAAAATTTTAATTTCCAACAAATGAGTTCATTTTCAGCCTAATAGTTTAATTTACTACCAAATTATTTAATTCAGAAGACAAAAAGATTAACATACTCTAGAATAGTTGAATTTTCATTTAAAATAATGAATCTTCAACCAATAATTTTTTAACAGTTGCATTTGTAATTGAAAATAATGATTTTTTAATTAAGATGAGTGATTTTCGTCCAAAAGGACGAATTTTCAACCAAAGCGATGCAATTTCAACTAAAATTATGAATCTAAAAAAAAATTAAGTTTTAACAAAAGAGTTAAAAGTTAAACCCAAAAGAGTATTTTCTGACCAAGAAGATTTTTTTAAATGGAATAGTTACATTTGCAACCAATGAAATGAATTTTTAACTAAGAAGTTCAACTTTCAAACAAATGACTGAATTTTTTACGAAGAAAGATAACCTTCTAACAAAATAGTTACATTTTTAATAGAATAATAAAATGTTCAACCAAATATTAGAATTTTAATCCGATGAATTCCAAATCAACAATAATTATTGTTGACTATAATCAACCAAATCAACAATTTTTCAGACCGAAAAATACTTTCTACCGACCATGTATGTTTAACCAAAAAAGATTTCATAATTTTAAATAAAAAATAGTTGATTTCAACTAGAAAAGACGGATTATTAAAATTAAAATTGTTCAATTTACAGTTAAACAAATTGACATTCAACCAGGAAAAATTAATTTTCAGTATAATAATAAAATTTTCAACCAAAGAGATGAATCTTCCACCAAATTAAATTAATTTTTGACCAAATAGTTGAAATTTTAATCAAGTAGTTAAATCTTCATAAACAAAATTAAAAAACAGTCTTGTTAAACGGAAATGGCAAATTTTTAACCGGATAGGTAAATTTTCAACCTAAAACTATTTTCCTACCAAAATATTTAAATTTTCCACAAAAAACAAACAAAAAACAAGAAAGACCGAATAGTTAAATTTTTAAGCCAAAAAGACGAATTTCTCATTAGACAACTAGCCGGGAAAATTGTACAGAGTGGGAAACATGATATATAATTTTCCATTTATTTTATGCATTTTTGTATAAATCAAATAAACATTATAAATAATTTGTTCCATTATATTTAAACTATATATATTCTTTCTACCAATGCAATTTATTTGTTATCAAAAAAGTTCCTTTTCAACCAGAAAAGACGACTTTTTAATCTAAAAGTAAGAATTTTCTATAAAAAAAGAATGTTCAATAAATTAGTTGAATCTTCGACTAAAAGAGATCGCTGTAACAGAGTAATTGACTTTTTAACAAAACAAGTAAATTTTCAACAAAATAGTTGAATGAATTCTTAACCAAATAGGTGAATTTTCAATCTAAAAAAAACCTATTTTTCATAAGATAGTGGAAAGTTAAAAAAAGTTCCTTTCAACAAGATTCCTTTTCTACCAAGAAATATGAATTTTTTATGCAAATGGACGAATTTTCGGTCAAAAAGCATTAAGTAATCAACCAAACAGTGGAATTTTCAATCAAAAGAGATGAATAATTCTAAACCAAAAATATAATGGAAGATTGTTTAAATAAAAAGAGTTAACTTTCAACCAAAAATATTGGTATTTTCTTATCGGGTTCTTTCATTTATTCAAGATGACGAGAAAATGAGAAAAGGGGGAAGTTTCTTGAAAATAGGGGAAAAAGAGGAAATATTTTTAAAAAAAGGGACTAGGGAAGAGTGTGAAATCTGAGCGTGTGATGAAAAATGTTGTGCAGTTACATTTTTCGTAAAATTTCAAAACTCATGTGGAATTTTCCGTAAGGATAATGTAAAATGTAGAGGGTAAAAAGTGGTTTTCATGTACATAAACAGTTGCACAGTTTTTCATTAAATAATGAATCAGCTAATCATTTATTAAATCCTGACCAAATATTTTCGAAGTTTTTTAATGTGGTTTACTTATTTTTCGTGAGTGAAAAGGATTTGTTTTGAGTTCTGTTCGTTAAGAATTATATAACTTTTGTATAATTTATTTTGCTATGCCAGCAAAAAGCAAACATGCTACCCACCACAGTGTGAAATTTCTGAATGGTTTTATTTTTGGATAGACTTTAATTTTAGAATGAGGTAGTACTGCCAAATTTAACGAGTTATTGAAAATGAAGTTATATCATTTAAAAATGTATACGAAATATTTTGAGTTATTAATGAGACGTCCTCTCTAAAACGGCATTAATGAAACTTCACCAGTAGATTAAACAAAAAATCAGCATTTGTTTGCTATACTTTTGTTTTTGCTATATTTTACTCAGAAAAAAACATCAGGGTTCTTCTGTCAAAATAATTAATTCAACGACTGCGAATCTGCGATCATCGAAGTTGAGCAGTGCTGGTTACGGTTACAACTCGGATGGAGGCCATATTAAAAATGGGGTTATCATCTATCAGAATTTAAGCTGCCATAATTCTGAAGCTAATGTACCCATAATAACACTGATACTAATTAAAATTTGATATTATTTAAGGAAAAAGTTCTTTTCAAATGAAGCAAACTTTTTTTTGACTGTATTAAATTGGCGGCTTTAAGCCGCTGAATGCAGCAGAAATCAGAGAAATTATTCTGAGTAAAACTTTCGATAACAAAAAACCGGCTGCATTTTTTAACCAAAATCGAATTAAATAAGAGATGCCATTTTTTAAATTTTGAGACTTCAATTTATGAATATCTAAAAGTGCCCTATTTGCTTTTCGTATTCCCTTTTGCATAGCCATCATAGTACATTATTTATTTTTAAATAATGTATCTCATTTTTAAGGGAATGAATAATTTTATCCTACTTGTTGCACATTTTTAAACAATAATTTGTCATTTGATGAGATCATTATCGAATACAATCAGTGTAATAACAATAAAATTACTAATCATAAAAACGCGTAAAACAAGTATGAAAAAATTATTATTTTCCTTAAAAATGAAACCAGAAATCCATCAAAAATACCAAACTTAGAGGATTATTGATATCTGAGAACAATTTTTTTTTAAGATTATTGAGTAAATTCTGAAGACCTTTTTTGTCTTTTAAATTGAATCGCCCTGATGCACACCCATAAATCTTTAATATTTAAAAAAATGTGCTGTTCAAGAATTCAACTGTATATTTTTGTCTGAGTAAATCCTCAAAGATTCGATTTTATGGAAACCATTAATCTTCTTTAAAAATGGGATAATCCATAAAAATGCATTATGGAATTCTCTAAAGCAATAATTCAGTATTATCTCGTGCTCTATTGTCACCAATAAACCACTGAAGAACGAAAATTTAATGTTCCATATCTTTATGGTAGATTTGGACTTTCGTTTATAGTGTTGCATAATAATGCTAAAACAAATATTACAATTACTGCATCGAGATTCGAGTTGCTGGTTGTGTTATTTGGAGAAATTTTTTTTGGTTGAACAACAAAATAATTTTCTTGGTATATATTGGTATTGGGAACTAGTTTATAAATGAAGCTTTATATTCGTCTCTAGGACGAAAAATTTTTCTATGATCTTAAGAATTGAAACAATATTATCAGTCACATGTCTTTAGAAAGAAAACAGATTAATTTTTCCGAACAAAATTTAAAACCAACTAAAAATAATTATCTTAACAAAATTTTTGTTAAAAATTTGTTAAAAATAGTTCAATTTTAATAAATTATCGCTAATTTCGCAGAAACATCACGTATAATCCTACTAGTTTCGATTTTCAAAATTTGGAAACTGTACAGTTGTAGATAATGTTTTTCCCGAAAAATAAGCTATCATTCATTAAAATTCTACCTTTCTCCAAAAATTAATAAGAAGCGGTAGTAAGAACAAAATTAAATTGCAAAAAACTTTGTTAAAATGAATGTTTGTTGTAAGTTTGAACATTTTTGCATGACAAATAATGCTTTTCTATTTGAAATTACATCATCGATTATGTTCTTTTCATTCTTACAAGCATACAAAAATATTTTTTGATATCTGATTTTTGATGCAACTATCTTAAAAGAGAAAGATTCGATTTCATGAAATTGACTGGCAGTAAATTGATTCAAGAAATAAATTGTTAACTCTAATTGGCATTTTAATGAATTTATTTAATTATAAAAAAATCTTCCTTCTGAAACATGTTCATGCCCCCCCCCCTCACCCATAATTATCGAACAGAGGGGTCATCATTGATAGCATATCTTGGACCAATTGCATCGCTCAGGCGCAGTAGGTCATCCGCTGTGTTTCCTATAAAAATAACTTTAAAAAGAGATTCTCTTCTCATTTCTTCACGAGAAATTCCTTTTGTAGGGTAGTCGTGCAGGCGCGAAAAAAATAAATAAACAAACTTATTCTCGAATCGTGAACTAGTGTGATCGAATAAAATAAAAATAACTGTTTCTTAAGAAGGACTCAGTTTGGAACTGTAATTTTCAAAACCGGAAACTGCGAATATGAAAACGAAAAATATTTCATTTTTGAGTAAAATTTTCAAGTGCTACACCAAAGAGAAGATAATCGAAACGTGGTTGTCTGATGCAGAGGATAATGCTGAAACTAATCTTTCAGTGACTCCACAGGTACCAGTAGTTAGGCGAGATTTACCATTTGTCTAATTCAGAAATTCAGGATAATGTTTTGTAAATATTTGTCGCCGACTTTGACTAATTGATAAGAGATCATTTTTCGATATGGATTAAAAAAAAATATATTTTTCCTGAATCATGGATAAAAGATGTAGTTTAGCCAACCTTAAACTTGATCTTTACATTGAATGTAATCTTCTTTGCGTTCACATTCTACCGCAATCCAATGTAATTTCCTGTTATTTCGATTTAATATGCGTTTTGTTTCAAGAAACTTTTGATGAGATTTCCTCTCATAATCTTATTAAAAGCTTTTATTTTTATTGAATAACATTTTTTTCTTAGCTTAAATAAAGGCGAAGATTACGAGACAAGATGTTTATCATTATAATTTTTCCAATAATTAAATTTTATCGATTTTTTAACGAAAAGAATTTTGTAATTATATTATTATTATTATTTTATTTATTAGTTTATATTATGAATTAAATCAAATTATTATTAAATTAATTATTTAATTATTATTTATCATTGAAATAGCCCAAAAAATGTTTAAAAAGTTTCCATTTTCGGGCAATGAAAATTTGTTAGGAATTGAAGAGGAGCCTCTATGAAATAAAACCGTATCCATCATTTTCAATTTTAAAGCCCTTCTTTCTCCCCAGTACGCTCCAAATATGGTCCAAAATTAAAAACTACATTTTTACATACTATTGTTAATTACAACGAATAATTATATGATATTATATAATTTTGATATTATTATTATTATTGATATTATTCTGATTATCAAAATTTTCTGCCGCATTTTGTTATACAAATTAATACGAATAGACAATTTGAATATCTCAAAAGATTTTAAAATAATTTTTAATTGTTCGGATAAATGTAACTTATTTAAACAATTTATTTTTCCAAAATATGTGAAAAATAATCATATATTACAAATGAAATGTAATTTTTGGTCATTTTTTAAATAAGTAAATTTAAAGAAAAAGCAATGTTGTGATTATTTAAACAAATAATTATTTATATTTTCAAAATTTCTAACAATCGAGCAAGAGATATGTACGTTTTTCTCAAAATGGTATCCTATATGCTACACTGTTAGAAATTTCTGCAGAAATTTTCAGAGACGTGTCACTAAAGCTTTTTGCAGAAATCGCTTCTGAATTTTCCGAAACTGTAACCAAAATTTCAGCAACGGTAACTGCATAAAACTCCAGTCACATGTATCACAACATTCTGTTACAGTTTAGGAGTTTTCAGTTATTGTAACTGAAAATTCCTAGATGTTAAAAATTTTGTTTCGGTTCATTATTTTAATATAAAACATGAAGTCTATATTTGTCCTGAGAATATAAATAGCAAGAAAATATATCTGAAGTGAAGAGTAATTACTTATTATGTATCTACGTTATATGTACACTCATTATATCAAATAAATAATCAAAGCCCATCTTTTATCATAAGAAGTTTGTTCGACATTTGATATATTGAGCATATAATATAACATAGCACCGTGTGTCTGAACATGGGTTTAATGGAAAAAAATTGCACCACAGATATTCCAACATGAATCGATTAGTACATTGAAATGAAGGATCTGTGCCGAATTTCAACAATTTTCGCCAAGCTGTTTCGAAAAAAATGCGTTTGAAATTTAAAAATAGCAAATTGTCAAATTTAAGTAATTTACTATAAAAATTATATTTATTGTATTCATTTCACTATATTAGTATCGTTCCATAATCATATAATTATATTAAAACGCACATGATGTTAAATTATTACTAATTTTTCAAAATAAATCTCTTAAAAAACTGAATAATTATAAAATAATTATGAAATAATGTAATTATATGCGCATTAATTTTCAAAATAGTTTTAAAAAAATTAAATTTAACAGTTATAAGTACTTTACAGTGATTATTATGATATATATCTCGTACAAAATATATCAATTAATATAACACAATTATATTCAATTGTTTATAAAGTACATTTTTCTATGCATATTATTCAGTTTCAAACGTGACAAGAGTTGTATTCTCGGAATGCATTTAATAAATTTGCAGGATACTTAGCATTTGTATAAGGTACTTTATATTTATCCCAAGTTGTTTTGGAATCGGCATGAACAGATTCTATGCACTGCTCACTAAAATGTCCCAGGGCTTTGTGTGTTCTGCGACAGAAATGTAATACATGAAAAAACACTGCATGAACTTTTTGTGTAATGCGGAAATAATTTTTCCCAAGTTTGCTTTTAAATCTTGAGAAAAACAAGAATCAACAACTGCTAAAAAGTCTTGAAAACACTTGACATATTTAAGGCATTTGATAAAAAAAACGACGTAAAATGTCTATTTTATTTAACAGCATTTCACAAGAATTGCCGGAAAATGCAGGAGTGTTAAATAAAATAGACATTTACGTAGTTTTTGTTGTATAAAATGCCTTAATAATGTAAAGTGTTTTCAAGACTTCACAGAAAAAACAGAAGATAAACTTTACATAGATTTCCGACGAAAGATTCTCTGCAACAAAAAACAAATAACGGTTAAGCTTTCTTTTTTTTCTATGGCAAACACACTTTTTTGAAAGACGCGAAGTTGGTTAAACAAAACTTTATCGCTCAAAAACATTTCCTGCGACAAATTTTATTTTTAGTTTTTTCTGTGTTTCTAGCAGTTGTAGATTTTTGTTCGTCTCAAGATTTGAAAGCAAACTTTGAAAAAAATATTTCTGCATTTCAAGAAAGCTACTGTAATTTGGGGATATCTATTATACAAAAAGTTCATGCAGTGTTTTTTTATGTATTAAATTTCTGTCGCAGAACAGGCAAAGCCCTGGGAATTTTTAGTGAGCAGTGCATAGAATCTGTTCATGCCGATTTCAAAACAACTTGGGGTAAATATAAAGTAGCTTATTCAAATGCTTAGTATCCTGAGACTTTATTAAAAGTAGTTCGAGAATACAACTCTCGTCGCGTTTGAAATTGAATAAAAGACATAGAAAAACGAACTTTATTTGATTCTATACATTTTTATAAAGAATTAAATATAATTGTCTTATATTAATGGATATATTTTGTACAAGATATATATATATATAATAATAATCACTGTAAAATACTTATAAATGTTAAATTTAATTTTTTTGTACTATGTTGAAAATGAATGCGCATATAATGAAATTATTTCGTAATTATTTTATAATTAATCATTTTTTTAAGAGATTTATTATAAAAAACTAGTAATAATTCAACATTATGTGCATTTTAATATTAATAATAATATTATAATATTAATATTATATGATTATGAAACGATAATAATATAGTTAAATGAATACAATAAATATAATTTTAGTATAGTAAATTACTTAAATTTGACAATTTGATATTTGTAAAATTCAAACGCACTTTTTTCCGAAACGGCCAGGTGAAATTATTGAAATTCAGCATAGATGATTCATTTTAATGTACTAATCAATTCCCGTCGGAACATCTGTGGTGAATTTTTTTCCATTAAACCCATGTTCAGACACACCGTGATAGGTATTCACATACAAATTTCGCTCTAGTCTTACTTTAATTTTTATTTTTAAGACAAATATATGCTGCAAATTTATATTCAAATTAATGAACCAAACAATAATGTCTCTAAACATTACATGTTTAGAGAAAATGACTCACAAAATGTATACAAAATGCTATTTTATTTTTTATAAATAATATTCGTATGTAATTTTTTCATAAAAAAATTAATTTTCAAACAGAAAATATGAAGTTTCAACTAAAATATTAATATTGCTTAAAAAAATGATTTCTTAAAAAAGTGGTTCAACCAAATTAAAAAACAAAATTTGTATCCTCAAACAGAGAAAAGATTAACTTTCAATCAAACAGTATTATTTTTGTCCATGACAAATGAAATTTCTACAAAAAAGAATGAATATCTAAAGCAAAAATACAAACTTAAAGAAAAAATTGAATATTTATCCGAAAAAGACTTTATTTTTACATTTTAAGAACAACATATAAGTTTTCAACAAGAAGTAAATCTTCCACGAAAATTATACTTTAATTTTTAATGCAAGCGTACGATGTTTCGACGAAACAGTTGAAATTTGAATAAAAAAGGGCAATTTTTGGAAACAAATGGTTGAATTTTTATACAAACAGTTGGATTTTTATCCAAAAAAAAATTTCAGTTTCACTTTTCGGCATAAAAAGATGAGTTTTAAATGAGAAAGAAATTTTCTATGAGAATAGTTGCATTTTCTATCCAAAAATATGCATTTTTAACAAAATAGTTGAAATTTTTAACAAAGAAGAAAAAAACTTAAGAACAAAATTCTTGAATGTTAAACCAAACTTATTATAGTTTGACAAATGAGCATTGAAATATGTGATTTAAAAATAAGTTAATTTTCTATTAAACTAGTTGAATTTTCGCATATATTTCTCGCTTAAACTCGAAAGTGTGCTCTGACCATACCTAATTCTAATTTAGAATTTTCGGAGGATAAGAATAGAAAATAACATTCACTTTCGAGTGCCGAACATTTTTTAAAAATTGAATTCGGCCAATTTCTATTAACAAAAATAATTAGGTTAAAAAGATTACGATTTTATACAATTTTGAAAGCATTTTTTCAATTTTGAATCCGTGCATTCTAAATTTATAAATAATTGATTGAAAAAAGTCTTTCAAAGCTTGCAATTCAAATATAATACGTATGTTCAGTTTTGAGCTTACTTTTTGTCTAGTTTTTGCTAATATGCCTCGTCGGATTTTTGTTTAGCAGCAGTTTTGATCCAGATATTTTAGTTGAATATTTTACGGTTGTTAGCTGTAAAGATTCATAATCCTTTATTCAAAATCTCAAAACAGGTCTATAAAATTGTTGGTAACATCGTTTACAAACTTGGTCCTACGCATGCAACTGCGCATTTCTTTACGTCACGATACCTTATATTTCTGTTACAATTAAGGAATTTTAGGAAAATATTCATAATTTTCAGAAACTGCTTCTTAAGTTAAATGAACATTTAGTATATTTACTATAAAAGTTACGGAATTTGATTTTCAGCAACCTAATTTCATAAATTTCAGTTACTTTAGTATCTTAAATGTGTTGGGATTTTCTGAACATTTCTAACAGTGTCCTGATTGTTATATTATCACAATTTTTATTTGCCCAAGAATTTTTCTTTCTAAAACATAATAACATAAGAAAATGATTTTTTAAATATTTAATTTCTATACAGTATACAGTCAGAAAAAAAATTTTATGTGTTCTATTGTATATTATTTTTTTAAAGTTTCCGAAAAAACTATTTAAGCAAATAAAATTCTTTTAAACAAATAGAAATTTGTTAAGCATTAGAAAAAAATTATCAAATTTATGTAAATATTCAACAATATGTAAACATAGGTTTATATTCGTGTAATTTTGTTTATATAAAAAATTAATTGATATTCACGTAAATTTGACAACGTATGTAGTATTTTCAACGAAAACAGTAATAATTAAAGAATCTAGTGAACATTTTAGAATTTTATCTGTCATGAAAATTTCATAAAATTCTATATAAAATTGACGGAACGAAATTATTTCTTTGGATTTTTGTAAATTGCAATTTCCAAATGAAGAATTTTCGTTTTCAAAATTAATTAATTTAAGAGAAAAATTTTATTTTGAATTATTCTCTAATAATAAGGACAACGATTTCTATTCTTTCACTTTTACATCACATCTTTTGAAAATTAGCATAGGATTCTGTTCATAACCTTTGCCCATATTAAATGAGGTTATATGTATTTATTTATCTGCGTTAGTAAATATTAAAAATTTTCTGCAACATCAGTTTAGTTCATTAAAAGTTCCAAATAAATAATTTTATTTGACGATAAAATTTATTTCTGAATGTTTCTAATTATTATTGCAAAAACGGAAAATTTAAATTATAAAGGTTTTTTTTTAATTTTGGGAAATAGTTCTGTTCTCAACATTTTTGTTATAACAATTCGATTTCTTGGAAAATTTAAATGATTTAGGTTTTATTTTGAACGATTAATTTTTATTTCAAAACATGTCGAGGAAGAATTTCGAAGTTTTTAAAATATTTTTAAAAATTGTTTGATTGAATACACTTTGTGGGAAAACTGAATTATTTCAAAAGGTATTTCAAATTTCTGGAAAATTTGAAAAGGTTCAAAAATAATTTTTCACTTAAAAAGATTTCAACAAATTAAAAAAATTCGATTTTTGAAGAATTCAAGGAAAAAAGTCAGAAGATTTTTAAGAATTTTGAAAGGTTAAAAAGATTTAAAAAGAATCCAAAATAAAAAGAGTTAAAGAAGAAACTGGAAGACTTTTTGGAAATGTTTTGAAATTTCCAGACGTTTTTCGAAATTTTAGGATAAATTAAAATCATTTTAAAAAGTAATTAGATGTTTTTGTAAAACTTCAAAATTTATTAAGTAGTTGAAAATTTTAAGGCAATTTTAACAATTTCGAAAAGATTAAAAATATTTTGAAATATTGAAAGATTTTGGAAAATTATTAAAATATTTTTAAAAAATTTCAATCGTCAAGAAGTGCTAAATGTGTTTTAAAATTTAAAAAAAAATTAAACAATTTTCGGACCCTTTCTTCAGAATATCTGAAATCTTCAAAAATCTTTTTAAATTTTCTCGAGAAACCTGGGAAAATTATATTTATATAACCTTAAATCAAATAATCAGAGAAACTTGAAAAATAAATAGTAATTGTATTTTGTATTAAAAATTATTTTTCCCTGAAAATTATATTTTGCCTTAAAGTCTACCCTTTTAGTAGAAACTTCATCTCTCTTATTAAAATTGCAATTGTTTGGTTAAATTTGGTCGTTGTTAACGATTCAACTACAATGGTGAAAATTCGGTTCGCCTTTTTGGTTGAGGATTTAACTGTTTTGGTTGAGCATTATTCAACTACTTGGTACAAAGTTCAACTACTTGATCAAAACGTAATTTTTTGGTTAAAGATTCATCATTTAAGTTTAAATTTAATCTATTTTTATACAGTTATTAATCTTCTTGGTAGAAAATGAATGTATTTGTTTTAAACTTCAACTATTTGGTGGAAAATTACTCCTTTTTTAAATCCATGTTTTAGGATAAGAAATTTAACTATATTATAGATAATTCGTCTCTTTTGGAAAATAATTATTTTTTTGGTTGAAAATAAATCTTCATTGCTTGAGGTTTGAAATATTTTGTTAAAAATTTGTCTGTTTGGATGTATTGAACGATTTTTGATTTTAAATAAAAATCTTTTTTGATTTATATATCAACTATTACATTGAAGTTTTCAAAAATATTTTTGAATTTTTAAAAGAACCTAAAGAAAATTATATTTTCATAATCTTAATACTCCTTATACTCGTTATGTTTAAAAGTGACAAATGATTTTATTTAATTTTTCAATTCTTTTTCTCAATAATCTTTTTAATAATTTTTAATAAAATCTTTTTTCACTTTTTAATTAATACTATTTTTGTTAAAAATACTAAATAATTCGTCAGATTCAGGTAAACGTTATTAATTTGTTTGTTATAAACATTTTAGGTGGATAGGAAACTATGTTTTAAGGTAGGTTCAAGTATAGGATACAGATCTGGTTTTCCTCCTGGCCACTTGGACCAAGTCTCAAGAAAAACAAGTTTTTTTCGGAAAGTGTGCTATGTGGGATAGGCTTTTAAATTTGGAAAATTATTTACAGTTTTTGTTTCAATAATAACACAATACAAAATGAAGTTAGCCTATTTACTCTATATTCACGTCTAAAAAAAAGCAAACGATAGCCAAATTAGTCAAAACAGTAACCTAAATCTGAAGTAAAATAATGCTACACTTATGGATCACATAAAATCCCCGGGAGAAAATTTGGTAACTATTTCAAGACTTTATACTGAAAACTAAAACCAAATTAGAAGACTGTTTTAAAAATTATAATTTCTATTTCTTTCAAATACTCTTTTATAATCTACTGTAATATTAAACTATCCGTAATTGTCTTTTTTCAGCCAGTAAATGTAATTGTTCGAAGACCCTGTTGCATGAAAAACAAGGAAATGTGTGCTCCTCCCATTCCTCACGAGGCAATTATTAATTTTTAGTTAATTTTCATTTCTTAGTTAATTAAGTACAAGTACCGAATAATTAAGTCATTCATTCTTTATCCTTATTGATAAGATTGATTCTCTTTTCCATTCAGCACTTTATTTACCTCATACTTAAATTACGTAACGGATTGTAAATCCTCCAATAACCCCCCGCCCTGTAACGAACATTACAAAATATTCCCCCCCACCACCACCTCTCTTACTGTACGTAATGTATGGTCTCAAGAAGTAATAAGATACGAGACATGAAACTGATAGAAAAATTTTTGTATTTGAGATAATATATACTTTGGAGGGTGAAAACTTCATTTCAGAATTTCCTGATTTTTCCTTGATCATTTTTACATTTTCTCTAACCATTGACATTCAAATACCAGTATTTTAATCTTGTAATGTTTTTAAAATAGAATCTGTCATAAAAGAAACAAACCAATATTTCAGATACAGATTAAAATTTTTTAAACTTATTTATTTATTTAAAAAAAAAAATTTTACCATGAAGATGTCTTTTTAACTAAATAACTGAAGTTTCAACAAAATAATTAAATTTTTTAAAATACGATTGAATTTTCAACATAAAAAAATAAAAACATAACATAAAAGTGTAATAGTTGATATTTCATACGAAAAAGATGAAACTTCATTTTAAAAAAACATTTTTCAACCATAAAGAGAATTTCAACAAATATAGACTTTTCAGCCATTGAAGAAATAAAAGTTCACTTAAAATTCTAAAACCTTCAAGCCAAAAGACAAATTTTCTCTACAAAAATTGAAATTTCAAGAAGAATATATGAATTGGCTGAAAAAAATTAATTTTAATAAATAGTTACATCTTTACCAAAGAGATCAACCTTCATTCGAAGAAATAAATTTTCCACAAAGTAGTTAATCTTTTACCCAGCCGGTTAAATTTTCAATTAAAGAAGATCAGTTTTCAACCAAATAGTTAAACTTTGAACCAAACAGATGGATTTTCAACAAAGCCGATGAATTCTCAAACAAAAAGAATGACTTTTTAACTAAACTATTGAATTTTTAAGCATATAATACAATTTATAACTTAAAAGATAATCTTCAGGAGGAACAAACTGCAAAAAAGAAATATAAATACAAGGAAAATAAATTACTAACAAAAATATTATATCAGGCTTACCACAAAAATTCATTTTTAAAATTAACTAATTTTCTGCTGACCAATTTTTTATTTTTCCTGAACATTAATTTTCAAATACCGGAATCTTAAACTTGTAATATTTTAAACCTAGAATCTAGAAAATCTAGAAAAATTTTTAATTTATCCTGCTTGACAGTTACGTAAAATTATAAAAAATATCCTGACTTTTGCAAGATTTTTTTCTAAATCCCTGACTTTTCCCTAAATAATAAAATTCCCTGATTTAAAAAAATGGTTGTTGTCGATAAGATCGTTTTTCACTCACCAGGTTTCTTTGGCGCGTAAAGTTAAATTCATATTAATTTTATGTCCCCCCTTGAGCTGTTATGTAATTTAAGTACGGTCCCTTATCAAAAAAGGAGTTTGCATATTTTATAACATTTTTTTTACTTAAATGAAAATAATAATTATTTTTGATGTTGCTGTTGCGCAGGGTCATGTCTAAGTCTCTTGATAAGATCCACTAAAAACACGTTTGTTATTATTACGATAAGAAATTTAAGCTAACATAAGAGTTTAGCAAAAAAACATGTAATGAAAAATGATAATCTTTGAAGGCACGTAAGCTCTTGCTGAAACACCTAGCAGTCTCTTTACCATGTAGATTGTAGAGTGGTATTGACTTAGCAACGTACGCACGCGCGCGGAATTCCATCATAAAACGTTTTGAGAAAGTGGCATTCCAATCCAAATATGCCAATTTTTTGTCGGCAAGACTAAAGTTCGGATTTTTTTTAGCAATTCGATTATTGAATAAAAAATAAGAATATATGCGAAACTAAAATTCAAAATATTGAGAATTCTTCGAAATATTTGCTAATTTGCTGGGATTTTTAGAACAATATGATTATAATTAGTTCAATAAAAGAATATTTGTGAATTAGCATCTAAATACAAAAAAAATATATTTTATATTGAATTAAGAATGATCTTTTTTTGAATAATGCAATGCTTACTGGGAAAAACGTATATACATCACATGTGCGCGAAGAATTTATTACCAGGAAAGGTTATCATTTATTGCAGAATATAATTTACACGACGAAAACTCTAGTTACACATAACATGAATTACAATAAAGCTTTTCTCAGTATTATCTTCTAATTCCTGATAAATTCCGGGAAGATGTGCGTTGTCCTAACCCAGTTAATCCTAGAGAAATTCTTATTCCGAGTACCACAGATCATTAAATTAATAAATTGATCCGTGATTAAAATTTAAAATGACAATAGTTGTTCGGTGTCATTTTTTTGACTGAGGTTTAGATTTTTTACGTATTTCTAAGGAACGTGAAAAGTTATGAGTACTGTAAACTGGGACTAAGCGACCCATATACGGGGTAAAGCGGTGCATCCTTAATTCTGTATTTAAAACGCGATATTGTTTTTTGTAGTTCTTAAAGTTGAATTTGAACCATTTTTTTTTGCAATCTTCTGCAATGTTTAACTAGACGAAACAAATATCGCCCTCAGAAATGCAGAATCAAGAAAATTTGTAAACTAAGTCTTGCACTCCATAAAAAACCTTATACGAACTGAGAAACATTGGTGGTTTTAATACATTTAACATTATTTAAACAAATGTAATTTTAATATAAAATCATGAAGTTTTCAAGAAGACTTAAAATTTATAAAAAATGTAGGAGGTATCATTATTTTTAAACTGAAAATTAACCTTTTTAAACCAAAATCATTAGAATTTAATGGTTCATAATTTCTCTACAAATTTAGGGTACGTTTTTGTTTTACACCAAAAATTGATATATTGAAACAAAAATCATTATAATTCGAACAAGATTTATAATTTTTTCACAATTTTTTATTCTTTTTGTGGCAGGAAGCATAAATCAAAGTTTCATATTAAGTAATTATATTAGAATTGATTGTTATAATTAAAGACCAATATCATTCTAAGATTCCTGCTTTATTATTAATTAACAATAATAAATTCAAATTGCATATGGTCTGTAGAACTATAGAATTTTAATAATGATTCATTTGTAGTCGATACAGATATTTCACTTGACTCTCGCACTGTTTGTTTCGCAATTCAAACTAATAATTTTTTTTTAATTCAACATTTTGTGTCAATTTTTTTTTAATTAATTAATGACAATTGGTATTCATATCAATATTTACATGAAAATTACAGAATTTCGATTTGGACTTTCCGCAAAAAATACGCGTTTTAACTTCATAACTTAATCCATAACTCGAGCATTTAACCTTTGTTAAAAATAAGTATTGCTATAAAAATATTGAAACTAGTAAACGAATGCATAAAATCGTTAATATTCTTATTATGGTTCTTATGGTTCGAAGATTTCAAATTTTTGAACTGTTTCATGTTATATTAACCTTATTTTTACAGGAAATTGGTTATTTTAAATAAAAATGATTAGATTCCGAAAAAAATTGCCAATTCTGAACAATTTTCTGTTATGTTATGTTTTGGTGTTTACAGTCGGAAATTATTGTTGTTTTTTATTAAAAAATATTATATATTTTAAAGAATATTTACAAATCTTTCAACAAATTTAGGTTATTTTTATATTTTCACCAGAAATCGGTAATTTAATTTAAAAAAATTATTAGATTCCAAAGAAAAATACATTTTTTTGCACAATTGCAGCGTTTTCACCCTAATTAACGAGATAAATATTAACATTTTTGCCACTGGAAATCGATGCTTTCTAACCAAAAAAGATTTTTCGTCTAAAATTTCTATTTTTAATAAAAATAATCAAATTTCAAAGAATATTTACTTATTTTATTTATATTTATATTATAACAATTCTTAAAATAATTATACCTTTTTTCCTGAATTATTTTCTATTATTTTAGATACTAGATATAATAGATAATGTGAAATACAAATATTTTGTAATAATTTAAATTTTTTATTTTAATTTAAAAATCGCGAGAGATAAAAAAATAGCGCGCGTAGCCTCATGTGGAAAAATTCCTCGGAAAGTACTCTACGGAAAGTCGAATTGAAAATTTCGTTGACTTTACGCGGAAATTCCACTAATTTTTCAGCTGCAGATTCCAGCCTGAAATTGCGAGTTTGTTTTCTATGTTTTTTAAAGCGCGCAACTTTTGAATTTTATTTTTTAAATATTGAATATTTTAAAAATTGATAATAATTTAGCCTGTATGTCCTTGAATTTTTATTTTTATATTCACGGATACTTCTTTTCTTTTTTCCATTGGGTCATTTCCTTTCGGTTTATCCCCACGGCGTCTCGTGAACATCGCCTTCACGAATCGCGGTTATTCCAGTTATTTTCGAGGCGAACCGGCAGACAGTTCTATTCGCTTCAAGCGTCGACACGTGGTCGGTTTCAGCTTGTGCAAAAGTGCTTTCTAGTGTCAGAATTGATCGTACGTGGTTTTTCTCTTGGATTATTATATAAAAACATGAAGCACCCAACGCCAGAAATGCTCGTAAGTTTCTGTTTGGATAAAAACTGTAGCTTTGATATTCATTTTCAACAACTGCAGATGCGCAAAGACAAGAATGCGCATACATGTTCATACAGTACACGTGTGCGCGGAAAACGAAGATAAAAAGTAATGTGATTCGAAAATTACTGTGCAAAATTTTCTCGTCCAAATTTCTGTTCAAACTAAAATTAAACATTAGAAATACAATCTGGAGGTGGATTAATAAGGCTAGTTGCTGGAACCAGGATTTTTTTTATCAGTTAATAATAAAAACGTATGTACGATTTTGAAATGTAATTAGTTATGTTAATGTTTAGTTGGGCTCAAAAACTAGTCTCATTGGCTCTTCTCCTTTTCTTAACAAAACGAAGTTAATTTTTTTAATTTAAATACAATTTTACAATATACTTCTTATTAAAAAAGATAAAAGATTTTTGGTCTGAGTATTAATTTTTAATCCAAAAGGGCTACTCAGGATAGCTACAAAATTCCAATTTTTGATTTTTTCTCGACTTTTTCCTGACCAATTTTTCATTTTTCCTGATCGTTCTAAATTTTTCCTATTTTTTGAAGCTAATAACAAAAGCAAAAGTAAGATCTTAAAATGTCATTAGCTATGCTAATGTTTAGTTAGGCTCAAAAACTAGTCTAATTGACTTATCCTTTTCTACATAAACCGAATTTAAATTTTGTTGTTTAAATAAATTTTCATAATAAATGTTGTATACAAAAATAAATTATTTCTGGTCTAAGAATTATTTTTTTAATCCAACATGTTCATTCAGGGTTGTTACAAAAATTATAATTTTGGAATTCCTTGACTTTTCCTGACCAATTTTTCATTTCCCTGGACCAAATCCATTTCAAATCAGGCAGATTCTACACTTGAAGTCGCAGAATCTCTCGACGATAAAGTATGTTGTTAACATTTTTACGAAGTTATGCATATTTGAATTTTTTGCTTTGGTTTTCACAAAACCCCAATTTTTTCTTTAAACTTATATAATTTTTGACCGAATTCAGATATATTTAAGATTTATTTTCAGATTCTGGTTGAGCTAATTGCCTTCTTTCGAAATCCGCGAGTAAATTTAGAAAAATTTAAAAATTAACAAAATGATGGCCGTTTTTCTGGAAATATTAAAAGTTGACTTTCCTAAAGAATTTTCAAACAACAACAGATACAAAAAAAGGTTTAAAATGTACATTGCATATCAGTTCAAAAAGTTCTTTTGATCATTTATGCAATCTTGCACAATTTCCGATAAAAAAATACAATTTTTATAAAGAAAAAAATCCTTTTGACCACTACAGCTAGTTTAGCCCGCATGAAACTTATAGAATGTTTTCTTTCAATAAATAAAAATTCATAAAAAATATTTTTTTTAATTAAAAAGGTGGCGTTTGCCCTCCTTCGCAGAAATTGCCTATATGTTTCTAGTATATCAATTTTTTTCAAATTTTATATATAAATGAACTTTTTTAACTATATCAATTATTTTCTCCACATTTTTTTGTATATGTTGTTTGGAAAAAAATGCGGAAATTCGATTTTATGAAGAAAAAAAGTTTTCTGGCGATTAACTCTACTAGAATCTAAGAATAAATCTTGAGTATCTCAATTAGGTTAAAAGTTATATAAGTTTTAAGAAAATGGGATTTTTTAAAATACGAATAAAAAAATTCAAATACGCATAACTTAGTAAAAAAATTCTTTTTCACAAATCGCAAAAATACATATCGCCTAATATCATTACCATATTCATATTCATTACCAAAATTTCTGTCTCAGTATAAAACTTGACGTTAATTTAAAAACTGATACATTTTTTTAAAAAGGCCAATACGCTTAATGTGTAGAACATAATTAATTAATTATTTGTCATTAATTATTTTCCATGTAACGTTTACAATTTTGTCCAAGCTTTCTATTTTATTGCGGGGGCAGTTGTACATTTCCAAACATTTTCGAGTTAAAATCCTATAGTTTACAATTTAAAAGTTAAATGTACCGCCCAGTCAAATTCTATTTTTGCATTCCGTGGACTAATTGATCACATGCTGTCTTTTAAAACAGTTCATTCGCCTGCAAGCATAAAATACGATTGACTTCGTGATTTTTACGTCACTACGCAAAGAGAAGTTGACTGTCTTACAGAATTTTTTTTTAATTATGAAAACTGATTTGATGTGCAGAGACAATGGAACCGAAAAAATTTTCATTCCTTTAAAAGAGCAATTTGAATGTCTGTACTATTAAAATACTTTTGTACATTTATTTATCGCGATTGTCTGAAGTTGGACACCAGAATGATTTCAAAATTCATTGAAAAACATTTTCATAAATTTAAGAAAACGGAATATCCATGTCATTAAGTGTAAAGCTGTCTCAAATGAAAATATAAAATCATTATTTTCATTTGTTCGTATAAGGGACCGTACTTAAATTGTGTATCAGCTCAAGGGACTGGAACGGTTGCGAGATTTTGTTGAG
>NC_046658.1:116713938-116733626 GCF_010883055.1 Belonocnema kinseyi
TTTCATTCATGTATGAAATTTTTGGAAATTCCCAAATGAAACAAATAACTCGTAGAAATTGTACAGAAATTTAACTTTACGTGCAAATGTCAGGGAATTTCTATAACTTTAAATAACTGCCGAGCAGAATACATTTGAAAATGTTATATTTCATTATTAGGTCTTGGTTTTTGATCAGTGTAGTAATAATGTACGAAGATGTTGTTTTTTGATCTACTAATCGTTAAGGTGAAACGGTAACTTCCTCCAAATAGTTTCAACAAAACCACTCGCGAAATAATGCATAAATTCAAATTTGGTATTTTACATTGTCAAAATTAAACAATTTTTCTTCGGTATAATTTATCTGAATTCAGATTTGTTATTCCATTTAAAAATGTATCTATTTTGGTTGAAATTGCATCTTTCTTGGATAAAAATGTAACGGTTGGGTTAAAATATCAACAATTTTTTTTCAAATGTCATCCTTCTTGGTTGAAAAAACAATTGTTTTGTTGAAAATGTACATCTCGTTTATTTGAAATTGTATCTTTTCTTGAATAAAAATTCAAGTGTTTGGTAATAAATTCAACAATTTTTATTCAAATGCCATCCTTTTTGGTTAAAAACAACTGATTTGTTGAATATTTACATCTTCTTTATAATAAATATTTTTGTGTTGAAAAGTCAACTAAAATCTCTTTGGTATGAAAATTCAACTATTTTTTTTACATTTGCCTTTTTAATTTAAAAAGTCAGCTCAGTTGAAAGTTCAACAATTTCGTTAAAAAGTCTTCCTTTTTGGTTGAAAACCCCATTGTTTTATTAAAAATTCATATTTTGGCATTGAAAACTCAGCTGAAATCTTGTATGGATGAAAATTGAACTATTTTCCGATAATTTGTCTTTTTGATTAAAAAATTTATCATTTTTAGTAGGAATTTCATCTTTCTTGGACAAAAATGAAACTGTTTGGTTAAAAATTCAACAGTTTTGACAAAAAAATCATCTTTTTGGTAGAAAATTTAACTACTTTGTTGAAAGTTCGTCCTCTTGGGTTGTAAATTCAAGTTTCTTCGTAGAAGATTTATTTCTTCTTTAAAACTAATATTTTGATGTTGAGAAGCAAACCAAAATCTTTTTTCGATGAAAATTAAAAAATATCTATATTTTTTCAATTTGTCTTTTTGATTTGAACATTCATCTGTTGTAGTAGAAATTATATACGCCTTGGATACAAATGCAACTGTTTGGTGGAAAATGAATCTTTTTGTTTGAGGGTTTAACTATTTTGTTAGAAAGTTTTGGTTGACCCACTTTTTTAGTAAATCCTTTTTTTGTTAAAGATTCATATTATTAGTTGAAAATTCATTTATTTTGTTGAAAGTTGAACCATTTTGTTGAAAATTGATTTTTTTAATGAATGCTAACCTCTTTGTTGGAAAATTTAACTATTTTCTTGAAAATTAATTTTTTGCTGAAATTTCATATTTTTTGCTGAAAATTCAATTTTTGTAGACAAAGTTCGTCTTTTGGCTTGCTGGTTCAACAATTAAGGATTAAATTTTATGTTTTTTCGTGACTGAAAAATCTTTATTTCTTGAAAATTTGTCTTTTTAGTTAAAAATTTTTCGTATGAAATTTTATCTTTTTTTGTTGTGATACTAACTATTTCCCCTTTTTGTTATGTTTTCAATTTTTTTAATTTGAAAATTCAATCTTTTTTTTAAATTAATTATGTTGTTGAAAATTCAAGTATTTGAATAGAAAATAACCTTTTGTAGTAGCAAGGTCTCCCTTTTGGTTAAAATAATACAAGATTTACAATAAAAACAAAGTGTGAATCGAACGCTAATTTCGTGGTACTATATACCTGCAACAAAAATATTACTCTTGGTAGTGTGAATGGTACCACTTCACAAGGTATCGTTTCCCTGGGACTTTGGGTACGGAACGTCACCTACTGTCAATTATTTTGACAGTTTTGCAGCAAACACAATCATCGAATTTCATACTCCAACTACGAACGAGGTGGAACACCATTTTGAAATTCCTTGCAGCAAAATTGATACCATAGTTTTTAATATTATAAAATGCTGTTATATAAATGTTAATGGCCAGAGAAAATTAAAATTGGTCAAGAAAAAATCAGGGAATTTTGAAAATGATATTTTCACCCACTAATCATATACACCAGACCCTTGATTTAGGATCCCTCGGTTTATGAATTCCTAGAACTGCTGTCACATGCAATTTCTCAGCTCACGGGATCAAGGGAAGGTCCTCAACCATGCGTCATCTCTACTTGTGTTACGATTCGTAAAATGCAAAGGGAAATAAGAACAATAATAGGAACAATAATTTAAAAAATTGTGAATACCAGAACAAAAAATCGTCAAAAATAAGTAATAATATGGTTTTGGAGGCTGCTTTGATAGAATGGTACATAGGCCGCAAAGGTTTAAAGTAAGTAAGCATGAGAAAAAATTATTTTTACGTGAGGAAATGCTGACATTTTGTTTTTTCTGCAAGTTTAAATTATTATATGTATTAGATAACAAAATGGACGAAATTAAACAAATCTTCTTTTTTACTACGGAAAAAATCCGACAGAAATGATTCACACAGTCTTGACTGTTTACGGTTGGATTCCCCCGATTTAGTATCAAGGCTATTTGCAGGCTTCCCCGATTCCTTTCTCAAACCGGGGGTTTGGTGTATTATCTAAAGTAAAAAGTTCCGATCAGTTTCAAGTCCCAATCTTATTATTTCTAAAAAAAATTACGTGGTGTAAGAGGGACCGGGACAGAAATATTTTGTTACGCTTCGATACAGGGGGGGGGGGTACTTGGAGACGGCCTGTAATCCGTTACGTAATTTAAGCGTGGCCCCTAAGTGAACTAATATGCTGGTTTCGATAGACAGTTTATGGATTGCAGTAAAATCTTCTATAAAAAGAAAAAAAGTTGCATTGAATATTTAATGTCTCTTCCTTGACATAATTTTACTATTGCTACACGTAATGTGAACATTTTATGCACAACTCTTATAAATATAACGCCTCAGTTTTTTCAGTTAGAAAAAATGGTGTTCATTTAACAAAGTTTTGTTTAGCTTTTTCAAGTGAACAAGATTTTTTTAAGTGGATTGAATTTTATAAGCCAAAAATTTTTGGTTGACTCAAGGAAAGATTTAGTATAGTCCCTGTTAAATAACCCAATTATTTTTTTTAAATTCATGTAACTTCCTGTTCTAATGTATTGAAGTACTGATACTGTTGAATAGATAAGAATTGCGACAACATATGTGAGATTGTGAGACCTTTCGCTGTATAATTACTTCATGACTTTGAACTATTCTAAAACATCCACTCCGAGCAGTGGTTCTGAAGTTGATTTGCTAACCATTTTTAGCTGTACGATCTTTTGTACACCAAAAATGTATGACACATGTATAAATATATGTATGAATAGTGTCAATAGTGGGCCCATAGCGAAAAATGATTAGCATAGGTCGATGAACTTTCTCCTTTGTTATTTTAAAAGATAAATGCGACTTTCTACGAGAAGAGTCCTCTTTTTGATTAAAATGTTTCAGTTGACACAACAGTTTAGATTTTTTAAAACTTGTTTTTTTTTTATCAATCCAAATATCTATCCAATTGTTAAAAAATGAATGATTGGATAAAGCTTTCATATTTTCCGTTGAAAAAAATTCTGGGAACTTCAGGCTTATGATAAATTTAAGGTTATCTAAAT
Source organism: Belonocnema kinseyi (assembly GCF_010883055.1). NCBI lineage: Eukaryota > Metazoa > Arthropoda > Insecta > Hymenoptera > Cynipidae > Belonocnema > Belonocnema kinseyi. Next base: position 116,717,676 of record NC_046658.1, read on the forward strand.
AAAATATTTAATAATAATAATAATAATAATCAATTATTCAAATGTGTCGAGCATTTTGATATACAAAATGTAACCTGTAGATTTTTACAGATTTGGAAAATAACGAAGGAATTTAAAGGATTGAAGATAATAAAAAAAATTCTTAAAATTTCTGGGAAACTTTAAACAAATTTTTTATTTTGAAAAATAAATTTTAAGAGAATATTGAGAAAGATTTAAAAAAATTTAACCATTAACCATTATGAGTAAAAAGTACCCCAACACATTTTTGAGCTCGAATGAATGGTACTAAATTCGATAAAATGGACTATGTGAAACATGGGAAACGACTCCTCTTTAAAAACATATTTAAATTCATGATCAAATTTAAACTGATTATTTATTTTGTTTAAATTAATTGTAAGACAATATTTAAAAAGATTTTAAAAGATTTCCAGAATTGTCATAACAGAATCTGGAGAATTTGATGGATATTTTTTTTAAATTTTTCAGAAGTTTGAGAAATATCTGGCAAAAATTTGAATAACTTTTAAAAATATTTAGAATATTTACAAACTTTGCAAATGTTTAGAAAAAATAATTTGTAATTTAAAAAGATTTTGAAAATGTTTAACTAAATGTAAATTTTGCAAAATATAAAAAAAATCTCGAAGGTTTTTAAGATGTTTGAAAGGTTTCCAGAAAATCAAAAATTTTACTTGTGATTTTTGAGAAGAATTTTAATGACTTTTTATTTTAAAACAGTATTGTTGAAAGATGTTTCAAAATTTTAGGAATGGATCAAGACAGTTTAAAAGATCAGACAGTTTTAAAAATAAAAAAATAATACTTATGCAACATATTTTAAATCCTCGAATTTTTTCAATTTTCTCTAGAATTTAAGGGAAATTATATATTTATATAACCGTGAGAAAAAATGAGCCAAAAAACTTAAAAAAGAAATATTAATTATTTGTACCCTAAAATTAAAATTTTGGTGGAAATTTTTGTCTTTCATTATTGAAAAATATTTCTTTTTTTAATTGAAATATTTGGTTAAAAACTCGTCTTTTTGATTTTAAAATTAATCTGTTGTTGTTAAGAATTCCAATATTTTGTTAAAAATTCGTCTTTTTTATTAAAAATACAAATTCTAGAAGATTAATATTTTTGAGTTAAAAATGAAACTGGTTAAAAATTAGCCTATTTGGTTTAAGATGACAGGATGACAATCTATTTCGTTGAAAATTCATATTTTTTGTAGAAAATAAATCTATTTTGTTGAAAATTGATCTTTTTGGGGATAAATTTAACTTTTTTTAAATTTAAATATTTTTTGGTAGAAATATCATTGAAATACTTGATAACAATTTAAAAATACATTTTTAATGTTTAAATTAATCTATAAAATGTATACATTTCTCAATTCATATATATATTTTTAAATCTGGAAAGTTTCAGTTCCAAAATTTTTAGTAACATTTTTCAGAGGCGAAAGGAATTTTTTAAAGTTTCAAGTACATACATCTGAAAAAGCACTTTTTTCTCTATTAATTCAATTGTAAAATCTGACAATAATGTGCCATTTTTTTGCATCTTTTAAAATAAGAAGGGTTCTAAAATTTATTTTAATATTCTAACTTCTCCAGAATTCAGGTTACTTCATAAACGATTTCGAATTTCTCAAAACGAAAGATAAATTAAACATTTAAACAAATAAAAAATATGTAATGGTATATGTTTGTTCTAACCGGGAGATATAGAACTTCGATAAGAAGATTTAATGTGTTTTTATTTTGCAAAATAAAAAAAATGAAAACGTCAATCTTTTTGCATAATCTAAATAATATATCAGGTGCTTCAGATTCATACATTTTTACGTATGTTTATTTTATATTTATAAGAAAATCATATTTAAGAAGTTCTATAAATTATTCCAAAAGCTTTTTAATGATTTAAAAACTTTTTAGTGATGAAAATATAAAATGTGTCACTACATCATCGATATTCATTTAACATTTTATAAGGGACCAGAAAAAATTTTTTTTATATAAAAATGTTCCTAAATCTTGAAAAAGAATTGCATATACCCTTAACCACATAAAAAGTCAATTACATTTTTTAAAAATAAATTTGTGACTTTTGATTAGCTACAAAAAATTATTTGTTATAAACTCGATTTAAAATGGAAAACTCCATTTTCAATAGTAAAATTAACCTATAGAGTTTATAAATTATAGAAATATATTATTCAGGTAAATATTTTATATGTTGGAAATTACATATTTTAGTGTATTAGCGATGAAATATTCTCCATATTTTTAGATTCTTTAAAATTAACAAGTTTGAGCTGAAAACTTTGTATAATAATTTTTAAGCCAAAGAGATTTCTTTGGAAAATTTAAAATAAAATATTTTTAAAATTATTTTAACGAAAAAGGTCTAACTTTAACCATCAAAGGTCAGCCTCGAATGAAGTAACCTAAAAGTTATTTGTGATTTTATCAAAAATGTATATTTATTAGATTTACAGATATCAGAAATTTAAAAAAAATATCCTCGAATTGATTTTTATTTTTGTACACATTAGTTAAAAATATTTCTTCCGTAAAAATGATACATTTTAAATGTCATTCAATTGGTCTGAAAAGACAGTTCACGAGATATACTCTCAAAAATATCATATTTTATCATTTTCTCGATCAAGTCCTTTCAATTCATAGAGTTAAAAAAAATGAAGTGTCAGGCCAAAAAATTAAGATAATAATATTTGTATGTAGAAAGATTAGTCTTAAAATAAACAAATCAGTTTTTTAACATATTTTTTTATTTATACAAAAATAACTTCAAAATAAAGATCATATTAAATTTAAAGAAAATTTTTGTTGGAACAAAAAACGATTTCTTTGTACCAAATAATTTTTCTGTAATTAATAGAAGTTTTTTTTAATCAAAGAAACTTTTCTTTTGAGGGCAATGATTAATTATTTTTCTCTGATTCAATTTTTAGTAGAAAATCAGGCAAAAATCGATCAAAGTTTCGTTTGAGTAAACATGTAAAATTAATCTTCACAAAAATTGTAAAAGCTTTCATATATAGAAATAATTTGAAATAATTGTTGCCTACAATAATTGGTAAGACTTTTAAAATTTATTTTAAATTTTTGAGGTCCAAAAATGAAACGTTTTAGTATTAAGGCATTTTTTATTTAAAAAATTGGTAATGTTGATCCACAAAATTAAACATCTTTTTCGACATTTTAAATCCGACTATACCATATCAGACTATCATTTGTAAACTTGTTCACACGTTCAAAGAGATAAGAAGTCTGAAATTCTGGACAAAAACAATATCTTAGTTTACGAAATGTATAGACTACTAATACCGGTACCGAAAAATTTTGAACAAAATATAGATTTTTGAAGCTTTTGAAATAAAATTTTGAAGCTTTTTTAAAATTTTGAAAATATGAAGATAATAATTTTTTTTATGATGCAGATTTTGGAATATTTCGAACAACAAATTTAGAAGCTTTTGAGCAATTTTGCGAATTTTAAAAGGATTCAAGAGATTTATTAAGAATTCTCGAGGAATTTTTAATGATTTTTTATCTTACATTTTTTTTCTGAGAAAGAATATTTAAAAAGACTTAAAAAATTCCAAAACAATTTCCGAAATTATCGAAAAAGGAGTCTGGAAGATTTGAAAAAAATTTGTTTAATTTTGCAGAATTTTTTCAACATTTTAGGAAAAATCCGAATAATTTTAAAAGATATTTAGAACTTTTTAAAAATTTTCACAAAAATTAAAACAAAATTTAGACTTTGGAAGACATCGAAATAAACTTTTGAAATTTTTTAAAGATTTTGAATGGTTTCAAGATAATAAAATAATTTCCATACGCTTCCTAGGAATATTGCAAGTGTTTCTTTATTTTAGAAAATTATTTTTAGGATAATATTTAAAAAGATTTTAAAACATTACAAAACATATTCAAAATTGTCAGAAATGAATTTGGAAAATTTTTCAAGAATTTTAGGAATAATTTGAGTCAGCTTCAAAGATATTTAGGAACTTTTGGAATTTTCAAGAGATAAAAAATATTTTTAAACTTGGAAAGATTTCCGAAGATTTATAAAATATTGTGAAAATATTTTTTTAGGGTTAAAAAGCCTTAAATATTTTTTAAATTACTCAAAAATAGTTATTCGAGATACTTATTTTGTTAAAAAATTAATTTATCCTTCAAATTATAATTTGTCTACATTTTTAAAAATTCTAAACTGAAAAATCTTTTTTGGTTGTAAATTCAACAATATTGTGGAAAATATATATCATATGATAATATAGCAAATTTTTGGTTTAATAATAAAATCTTTTTTGCCTGAGGATACATCTATTCTATTGAAAATTGGTATGTTTGGATGAATTAAATTACTTGGTTAAAAGTGGAACTCATTTCTTAAAAATGCCCTTGTTTGGTTGAAGATTCATCATTTCAGTTTAAAATTCATTTCTTCGGTTGAAAATGTAACGTTTTGTTTAAATTTTGGGTTTTTGGAGCGAATAATTCTTCTTGGTTGAGGATTCCAATATTTTGTTGAAATTTTTTTTATGTATTGAACTTTTTTTTAACTAAAATTAAAATCTTTTTGGATTAAAATATCAACTATTACATTGTTTTCTTGAGACTTCATCTTTTTTAGTTGAAAGTGCAACTGGATGAAAATGAACTTTTTTAAATGGAAAATTCATATTTTTGGTTAAAAAAATTAAACTTCTTTTTTTTTCGTTTGAACAAAATTTAATATTTTTGGGTAAAAATACAAATGCGATTGAAAATTCATCTTTTTTGGTCGACGATTCCACTATACCGGGAAAATAGTTTACTGGTAGCAATAAGATTTTTAGGAAAATTTTAAGTAATTTAGGTGCTTAATTATATAAATATATATAGTTTTTACCCATTTAACCCTTTTCAGTGCAATATAACGTAGCTTAAAATACGGAAATATTCTATAAATGGTCATTTCTGTCTAATCAGTACTTCTACCATAGATTATTATTGAATAAATGGATAACAAATAAGAAAAAGGAGATTAATTATACATATTATTTCTCTTCAGTTCTAGATTTTAACGAAAGCATAAAAATTTATATCTTTTTCCCGAGATTCAGAAAATGCGTTTTATTTCAGGAAAAACCAGTTAAGTGTTAAACTATAACATTAATCTCAACCTTAAGGATGTACATTACGTATAATCAATCTTGAAAGTCGCCAATTTTTGAAATGATTGATCAAATCAACAGGATCTCGTACAGTTATTATTGTAATAAACAATAATAGTTTAAATTTTAATAAACACCACCCAAATAGAATTGTAGATAATCCTTCAAAGAATAAAATGAGACTAACTTTCCCCTAAAGAGAAAGCAAAAATCTAAATAAATACTCTTACATAATCAATTTTAACCTAAATTATTTTTTTCTGAAGAACGCTTAGAATGCTCTGTCAAGATGTGCAGAAATTAATGATAGATCTATTTTTGTTGATTTTATCAATCAGTTCGAAAATTAGTGACTTTTTGGACTTGATTATACGTAGTGCATATCCTCAAGTATTTCTTCAGTATGAAGTGTCACGGTAAAATGATGACTTTTTTCATAAAGAAGGGAGTGTATGATGCATTTACCAGACGTCGCAGTACTATATATATATGGTGTATATTCGAAAACGTGACCGATTTATATATTTAAAATTTTACATCCGCATTCATCTGCACATGCACAATTTCCCGAGTCAACAATCGTTTACGAGCAAAATTGAAACAAGATCGACATAGTTCTGTAATTATTCGCACGGTATAAATCGATTCGTATACTTATGTATATATAAACGTAATATGAGCCTCAATATGTAATGAGCATAGAAGTGTCTGTGAAAAAAAGCTGGCAACTCGTATTGTACCGACACGCTAGGTTTCGATTTTGTAATTATTTTACTGCTACTAAGACGTATTATTTATTGCCTCCATTTGCAGTAGAGTAAACATTTTCAAAGCAGGTTTCTTGGTCATTATAAACGATTTTTAAACTTGAAGGAGCTAATCATTTGACAAATGGTCTTTTCTTTTAAATTATCTTTTCTATAATGAAGAATATTTTATTTTAATTTTTTCAAACATTCTTATTAGCAAACGCATATTTTGTAAAAAATATTTTAACCATACATAGAGTTGTGGATTACAATCGTAATTTGAAGAAAATATTTAATTAATTGTAAACAATATGTGTTTTCTCTTGATGAAACTAGCCAAAAAATATAAGCGCGATTATTGATGAACCTGAATTTTTTTTATAATCTATGGATTTGAAACTTTTGTAATTATTTATAAAGAAACTAAGCGTCTACTCGAAAAACTAACATCTTTGGATTCTTCTCCGAAATCTCTATATGTGCGATTTTTTAAAATCGTTTTGAAAACAAGCCAATCATTTTTTAATCATTTCAAACTTTGCAAAGAATTATAAAAAACAAAGAGCCCGATAAAGAAACTGAAAGCACCTTTGAATTTGTCTCGGGACTATCTAAAGTTGCTTTTTTTTATTTTTAAGCAATTGCATTATTTTTCAAAATTCTGCAATTGTTTTAAATAAGCTGAGCTTTGGATTCGCCTCCGAAATAGCAAGGTGCGCCTTTTTTGTTCTTTCGACCATTTTTTAAGCAATTACAATAGTTTTCAATGTTCTGCAATAATTGTTATGAACAAACTAAGTATCTCATCAAGGAACCAAAAACACCTATGGATATTTTTTTCAAAATATCTACTTGCACCTTTTTTGTATTTTTAAACAGTTTTTTAAACAATCACATTTTTTAATGCTCTTTAAAATTTATATACAAATATCGGATGATTAGTTTGTCTGTAACAATTTCAGAACTTAAAAAATAATGTCATTGTTTAAAAACAAAGTTGCACCTAAATGTTTCGGCGACGGCGCCAAATTTGTTTTGGGTTTTTCCATCGGCCATTTAATTTGCTTATAACAACTGCAGAACATTAATAAATAATGTGACTGTTTAAAAAAAGTTGCACTGGGATATTTCGCAGAAAAATCCAAAGGTGATTTTCGGGTTCCGATCGGAAGTTTAGTTTATTGATAATTATTTACAAAAATATATCCATATATGCGGCCATCGACACGTACGCTCATGTTGAATGACGTAGAAAAATTTTTAATATTATTTTGTCACTTCGCAAGTTTGGAGAAAACATTTTTGTTGCTACCCATTGCCATAGCAATGTTCTTTTCATATGTTTGTAAATAGTTGTAAAAAGTTCACAAAATCTTAATAACATTTTATTTGTTTGAACAATCATTTTTTCAACCAAATAAAGTAGCTTCTTAGCGGTTTTTACATTTTTATTTTAATTAAATGTACAGAGTTACTATATGATTAATACATTTGTTTACAAAAGTTATATAACTTTAAAAAATAGTGTAATTGTGTTAAAAATGGTTCAGAACCAGCGCATTTAACGACTATTTCAGAGAGGAATTCAAAGCTGTTTTTCATTTCTTGATCAGACCTTTCGTTTGTTCATCACGCTTTGCACTGTTTTAAAAGGTTACATTAGATTAGATTAGAAAATGGTTTTAAAAAACGCAGCACCTGAATATTTCGGAGAGAATTACAACGGTGTTTTCGGTTTTTTGTTCGGACGCTTAGTTGGTTCATAATTAATTACAACGTTTTGAAATCTATAGATACAGGTAACTTCAGGGATTAAAAAGAACTAAATTAGCCAAAAATACGTATTTTGAATGAATTAAGCCCTTTACCTATAACAATAAAAATAAACACTTGTTTACTTTTTAAAAAGATGCATTATTATTAAATGAGGGTTTGACGGCTCTTGAAATCTTTTAAAACATTTTAAACCTTTAAAAATTTCTCAAAATCACTTGAAATCTTCTAAAATCTCATGAAATTGATTGAAACCATTATCAAAGCATTATCATTTATTATTTATTTATATATATAATTAGTATTCAAGAATTTACGGCAATAAATAATTTTTTACCGATTTAAAATTATCACCACGCTTCATTCTGAAGCTTCAAATGTAATCAATATGAAAGATTTTCGAGCTATTTCGTTACACTATAGTGTAATACTTTATAGTAATAGTGTATACTTTTTTAGAAGGATGTGCTTTTTCCAGCATGTCATTTTGAAATGCAAATAATGATTTTGTTTGTACCAATTTAAAATCTCTACTTTATGTGTTAAGAAATTCTTTGAACGAATTAAGGACGTTGTTAAATGACAGACAGTTGAAAAATGAAAGAACATTATTGACACGTCTTGAGACCTTTTATATTCTCATCTACTAGTTCTAGTACTTGTACGTTATTCTTTGTAACAAATCAAGATCTTCACAGTGAGGTATAACATTCAATCTACCAGTTAATATCAAAATGATTTAATTTGAAAAATCAAGAAAATGTACCGACAGCAGTGTTGTTTTTGTTCAGAGATCTCTCTAAAGACAAAATCAATGTTTACTTACAACTGTAAAAAAAGTCATACTAAGTTTGGATATTTCTATTGAAACGAGTATCACTCTGCTGCAAGTCATTTTGCTCAACTTTAAGATCAAAGTAATACCCCAGTATTTTCTGTGTGAGTTTCATGTATCTGATACGTAAATTGGATTAAAATTAATTTAAATCCCTTGAATATATATAATGTTTATTCTGTACCTCAACATTTTTCTGCGTTTAAAAAATTTTCCTTACTTTTACAGTAAATGACCAAGATTATTTTTATAACAAGGTTGTAAAAAAGCTACAGACGGTTACAGCCTACATCCAATGTCGTATAGTTGCGTGATTGTTCTTATCAATATAGTTTTACGTTAATTGCGGTTTCAATCCATTTCCGGATTGCTATTACATTATTCAATCATTTTTTTTTTGTAGAACAAGGTGATATCATGAGATTGATTACTGTAAAAACAAAAAGATTAAACCAAATTTAATATTGCCATTTATATGTAGCAAAGAAAAGAAATTTGATTGATTGATGATAGAGATATTGGAATTTGCATGAAAAAAATTGATTGTCTTACAGCATTATTTGTTTAACTTATGAAAACATGCAGGCATCGTAGAACCAACCAAATTTCGTTAATAACGAATGTGAATAATTTACATTCTAATGATGTGCGAATTTGATATTTTATAACAACCTTTTGTCTACGTTATTAATTTATCGCGATTATCTGAAGTTTGACGTAAATTTTGTTTTAATTTATGGTAACAAAATTTCTATAAAAAGAAACTTCTTTATTTTATTTATGGTCTGTCAGTTAACGAAGTGATCTCTGGTGTCGATGGATAGCTTACATTTTTGTTCTATGTACATTTTTTACACTATAGTTGTACCTATACCGAGGATATAGAAATCCATGTTAATCGATCCGATGAGGTGATTAGAGATCATTCGTCAGTATCAACAGAAGGACATTTTTCATGTAATTTGTTACATAGGTCAAGAAAGTTAGCTCTATTAAAATTATGACAATATCCGTCGAGAATCTGAACATTTGGTAATTGCAAAGTTTATTGACATTATATTTTATTCTTGCAAAGTGAAAAACTTTGAAACCATGTCACGGCAATATCTGTCTTCAAGCGGTTAATTTTTAAAGCAAATGTTCTAAATATAGATATAAAAATTACAAAATATTCCATAACGCTTATAAAGTTTTAGATTTCAAGGTTGATAATGACTGATGTGTAAATATTTTGATGAATAACATGTTTCTTGTGTGCAGTTGAATTAGACAAAACACACATGAATTTTATTTGCACTTGGAACTTCACGTCAAAGAGTTTTTGTAGGCTAATTTTATCAACAGATTGATCCATAAAAAAGTATTAGAGGAGAGTACCTAAACATTAGATACCAACTCTGTTTGGCGTGATTGTCGGAATTCTATGTAATGAATTTAAAAGTAATATAGGTCATTTTAAAGGAAATTTAGATTGTCATAAGAAGCTCAAATAACAAATTTTATTAAAAATTTTATTTATGCTGAAAATACAAAAAATGTAAAAAAGTTCTTTTTCCAAACTCGTCAAACTATTCTCATAATATGAGATACCCCAGGAAATAGCTAATAAAATGCAAAATAAAGTATTATTTTTAATGAAAAACTTCATTCTATGTTTCCGAAGGATAAATTTACTGCTATTTATATATATTTAGTTTTTGCAGTAGTCACAAACACTTTTGTAACCAATTTCCCCGGCGCAGCCACAGTGTTATAAAAACCACAGGTATCTCATATTATGAGAACCACACCGTACAACTATGCACTTACTATGTCTGACCTTTACAATGAAAAACTTCAACAATATCGATATTTTCCTACTTAGTTATTCAATCCCCATCACTGCAGACAAACTTTACTGCTAAATACATATTTAATGAATAATAAATAGGGTTTAAAGAATTCCCTTCCAAGAACTCGACCACCATCGATTTCACAAAAAGTTCCCCTATAATTTTTAGAAGTCCAATGAAAAATTAACTATACCACGAAATTACTCTTTCTTCAAGGGCTGCAAGTTAGTGATAGAACCAACAGAGTGGGTCTCTTAGTTTAGCTGATACCCCGCTTTCTCATATTACGAGAATATCTCATATTCGAGTACTCCCCTCTATATCTTCATAAAAGAAGGGTGTCGCGGCGAAAGCATGTAAATCCATCGAGACAAATTTTTCAGGAGAGAAGAAACTTTCTCAAAAATCGAATTCTAAAAAAAATGATAAAGTACATTCGATAATAAACAAAATGTTCAGGAGGTTAATATTTATCGAGATACAGATCGTCAAAAATCGACTGCTAACAAGTACCAAATTAAATTGGAAAAATCGTTTCTTAAAAAAAAAATGGATTTTACACTACTTTATACAGTGTTATTTTTATACAAAATATTTAGTTTATTTGTATATTGTAACTTTGTGTTTAATTCAATTTAGCCCGCAAGTCTTTCTTTATCTCCATAATTAATCCATTTCTGGTTTATTTGTCCGGTCTTCAGTTTTAAAACCCTAATTCAAGTTTGAATTTCGATACGTCCGTTCACCACAAGGATCGGTAGAATTTCAGAGAATTTTTAAACCAATAAAACGTGTTTAAAAAAATGGTACTTACATGGTTATGCTGTGGCACCCTTTAAATGTTATCCCTCATTGAATATAAATTTGATGGAATTTAAAATTAAAAGCTACTTCCTTAAAAGGTCAAAACAAAATTATAAATAAAATATTTGATTTGCCGTGGATAAATTTGGAGAATATTAATCATAAACAAAAATTCAAAATATATATTCGTGAGACTAGATGTCTGAAACCTTAACTGAGTTGTTTAAAATGTAATGCGTGTATCGAACCGAGCAAAACCTGTTAGCATAATTTGTGAACGGAATTGATGGGGTTAAACGTAAAGTTGCGTCAGCAGGGTGGCCGCTAGACCGGGAAACTGGCAAATGACCGGGAATTTTTGGAGACCGAGAAAAAGCAGGAAATGACAGTGAATTTCTTTTCTGACTGGGAATTCGACCAAATCTTACGAGAAAAATCTATCCACAATATTGGTACCTTTTTTCTATTTTAAGAAATTATTTGCAAATTTAAAATAAATTCGATTTCAACTTGTTTTTTAATGTTACGTTATGTTGTTAGCATTTTAAAATATGATATAATTCAGTTTACAATGCGTAATTCTAGAATCTTTTAGTTTACAAATTTTACGTTTTACATCGTTCTTTTTTAGTATACATTTTTCATTTATTGCAAAGGTTAGAAATTTAACATTTATGATGAAAAAGTGTCTAGCTTATCAGCTGCAAATACAAATGAATTATTGATTTTAAAAATTAAATTGTACTTTAATTATGTACCTCAAGTATTAAAAATGAATAATAATTGATTTTACAAGACGGTTCTAAATCCGTTCGAAATCTATAAAAAAAATACCAATTTTATTCCATACCATTTATACTATTTAATTTCAAATTTTGTAATTAGGCAAAAGAAAAATTATATAGATAATATTTGACTAATATTTAAAAAGTAAACAATTTGAAACTCAATTTTTTTAACAGAAAGCCTTGAAAGTTGAATCTTTCAAATTTAGAGAAAGCTAAATTGAAACTTCGAAACGTTACAGTTTTACTTTCAGTATTTTTTAAATGTTTCATTTGAAAGTGAAACTTCTTAATCTTGATGTATAAATAACAATTCTACACTAATTAGTTTATAAAAAATTTCAGTAAGTTTAAGGCACGACTGAAAAATTTTAAAAATTTCAAATAGGAGAATTCCTGAATAATGAAATTCCTGAATTATAAACTTACAGTATTATAAAATTTTCTAATAGAATTAGAATAGAAATAGAATAGAAATAGATAGAAATAGAAATATATATATATATAGAATAAATCAATAGAATGAAAATATAGAAATTATAAAATATCCGAACCACAACAGTTGCCGAATTAAAAAAATTACAATTTTTTACCGATATTATTTATTCATTAAAAATACAGTAATCAAATATTTTTAAAAAAATTCTCAATTTTTAATGATTCTAGAATTATTTTTTGAATTTAAAATAAGAATAATTGAAAAATATATCTCTATGGATAGATAATTTTTCTTGTAAAAATATTTTATTATTGTATTTTTAATCAATAGAAAATATTTGTAAACCAATTTTAATTTTTTGAATTCGGACATTTTATAATTCGGTCATATTATAAACAATCGAGAATTTTATGACTCGCGAATTTTGGAATCGAGTAATATTATAAAATGTTCAATGATGTTATTTTATTCGGAAAGATTATTATGCGGAAATTTTATTATTCGGGAATTTTCTAGTTCGGGAATTGCGCAGTTTCGGGAATTTTATTTCTCGGGATTTTTTAGTCGTTCCAAGTTTAAGAGATATTTAAAAGCTTGGAAAATATTTAAAATTGATTTAAGACGCGGATATGATCTCAAATAATTTAAAAGAAAAGGTCGATTTTTGCAGGTTTCAAAATAAAAGCTTAGAAGCATTTTAAGAATTATAAAGGGTTTCATAAGAATAACAATTATTTCTTAAGATACCTAGAAAAATGAAAATTTTTTTTTTATTTTGAAAAATTAATTTTAAGAGAATATTTAAAAAGATTTCAAAAGATTTTGCAAATTGTCAAAAAAATTGGATGATTTTTCGACAAATTTTTTATTTTTGCACGATCTTTTTAACCAAAATTCGAATGATTTTAAAAAACATTTAGAGATTTAAAACATTTTTCGAAATAATTTAACATTTGAAAACATTGCAAAAAATTGTAAACGAAATATAGATTTTTGAAAATTTGTGAATAAAATTTTTAAGCTTTTAAAGTTTTTGAACGATTTTAAGATGAACAACAAATTTTTTGAGATTCCTGGAAAAAAATTAGTATTTATTTTTTAATTAATTCTAAGAGAATATTTAAAAACGCTTAAAAAACTGATAACAAGTTTTGATGTTTGAATACCAATTAAACAATCATTAATTTGAAACCACTTACAAATAAAAACAATTTAACTTCTAATTTAGGAAGTGTTGAGTTTAAAAAATAATATTTTTTGATCATTTACTTTTTTATGTTTTAGCTGAAAATTGCTTAAAATTATATAATATTAAAAATTTCATAATTTATTGATTCATTTTTCAATTTAAAGAATTGAAGGTAATTTGTATTTTACACTTTATTGAAAAAGGCTCTCTAAGGAACAAAAGTATACATAGTATTCTTAAAACTAAGATCATGTAAATTAATACTATCTATTATGTAAAAATAAAAACAAATATTAAGTATATAACATAGGCCAATTGAATCAAAACGTTATAAATTAAAGTACATATTAGTGTTTGTAAATATACTACATACGTGTTAAATGAAATTTATTGTTATGAAAGTCATAGCTTGGATTTATATTGTTTGAACTTAATCTTAATATTTGAACTGTATAACTTGTTAAAGTTGAATATATAATTATTTGATTGAAAATTATTTAAAGCTTCCATTTTATACGCGTGCATTATTGAGCTTTTGAAGACATAAATGTTTCAACTTTTATTTAAAAATTTAAAAATTCAACCGTTTCACTTTGAGTACTTTATTTTGCAGTACAATTTTTAAGACTTTTAAAGAAAATGTCTTGTAGCTTTATTAATTTCATGGATATCTAACAAATTTTTAAGTTTTTTTCTTCGATTAAAACGGCCATCCCGATTAGGTTTTTCCGAAAGGTAAAGCAATTTATAAATTTACCTCTTTGAAATCTCAGACATTTCCGTCTTGATCTTTGAAAGTTTCACGGTTTGTATATATTACGTTGTTCGGTTTGCCGATTCTCGGATATTTGCATTTCGTGCGAGTTCATCAATAATGAATGCGTGAAGCATATTACCATACTTTGATTATAATGGACAAGGAAACTTTTGTTTTATACAAATTACTAAAAAAAATGACTGTATTTGACAAACTTGTATCTTTACCATCGTACGAATAGGGTTGCTTCGAATTTTCGTTATCTAATCGATTTTTCTAAAAGATAAAAAATCTCAAAGTGCAGATTTCTTGCAAACGCAATATCGACATTAGCTCTTGACAGAGGATATATTATTATCAAATAATTGGCATTATCTCATCAATTTGAACTCAGTTCTCAACTTTTTATTCTTCTTCATATATTCGTATGTAATATGCGGAACCTGTTTTGATTTGAGTAACATGCGACCAAACGTCAGATGTACTTATTATCGTATCAGATGAATAAAATGCAAAACTAACACAGTCAGACATGAATTTCGATTAACAGACAATTTGATAGAATCATCATTTTGTTTATTTTGTAGATTTTTTCACTATACTAATTATTTTTTCATTACCAAATAGATCATATTAATAGCATACTCTAATACGATGACATATGTGCGATATTTTTTTAAACAATCCATCCTTTTCCTTTTCTATCATCACTAATTGGTTTTATTTACTTTCAGTGAAAATTTACTGAAATTCAGTCTTATTTCACTAATTGACATATTAAAAAAATATTGAAATTTCCACTGATTCAAATATATAATACTCGATATTTCTCATTAGAGATATTATGGTAATACAAGAATTAAAAGACATCTAAACACAATAAAACTAAATACCAGAGATTAAAGCATTTGAGAGATCTTTTGAGGCACACACGCCTAGTTTAATTGATGAACATATTCAGACGGATCAATGATAAAAATGATCATCTTATTACCTCTACTATAAGCTGCAAGATAACACTGACATACAAGCACATAATTCCGTCATTTTTTATTATCAAGGAGTCGCGCCCACTCGATGAATCATTAATTTTGCTTCATTGATAATTGTTCTTTTTTTAAATAATTAACGAATAAGAAAAGAAACTGTTATAGAATTTTATCTTTCGACTCCAAGTACTATTTGTCAATCATTTCTTCAGAGAGCAAGCTTGTTCTTATTTGATTGAAATTCAGCTGTTGTCGTTTATTAGACCTTTTAAAGCTCAAAATAGTATGAAAAAATGGTTTCGATAATTTTTGCAAACAAGCAGTTATTATTCTTTGTTAATTTATGTCTATAAATCATGCATTAAACCTATATTTTCATTTGTGTATTTAGTATCACATATGAAGCATCAAAATATCAACATTGGCATATGAAATGAATAAATTTAGATATGCTTGTGCAGTAGATGAAATATTTATTGAGCTTGGCTTATAAACCGCCGTCTTAACAAAATCAAAAATGTCAGAAAATAGGCTGCAGAACTACTTTTCTAATTCCACTCTAATATCATTTTTTCGAAGTTTATTCTGTT
>NC_046658.1:116733726-116763731 GCF_010883055.1 Belonocnema kinseyi
AATTTTTTTTAATGGTGTGAAAAAGTAGGAAAATCCTGAAGTTGTTCCAGTTTTGTAAAAAACGTGGATTTTCGTTTTCTCATAGAAAAAATGATCCCTCAAATATACATCTCAATCTGGATTTAGATATCAAATGTAAAATAACTTTGGTTTCGGAAATTAAGAATTTCCTAAGCCTCCCATTATGCCCTTTCAGGGAATACCCAGCTATTTCGGTGAACACACACACTGCCTTTTTAATTAAAAAAAAGACCATAGAGTTACAAACTTTATTGTAAACAAATATCTTTTGTGCAATGCACTTGTATGAAGTGGAATGTCCCAACGGTATTTAGAATACCGAACTAAAAAAAAATATCGACAACTTTTTTATATCCATCTGCGTCATTAGCTTTAAGAGTTATAATACTCAAGTACACAAATACAAACGCAAGACAAAATTCTATTATCAGTTGAACTGATAAAATGTTTAATGGCCATAAATATAAACTTTTAATAACTGAAGCCTTCTGCCCAAGAATTTTCTGTTCCATGTCATAAAATGCCATAACAAAGTATATCAAACTAAATCCCAAGTTGCATAATGCACAATGAAGATACAGCTGACAACTACGTTACTAGTGCGTTGACGATTACAACTACATTCATATTTTTTACACGGATGTCTATTATTTTTCTATTATGCAACGCTGAGGCTTCCTGTAGGATCAAGAAGTGAAAAATTGGGATTTAGCGTGATCAACATTGCTAATAGCTTGAACGAAGATTCCAGCAAAACATATTTTTATTGTTTCAACATCATCTCCACCGAGGCTTCCATTTTTTGAAGAAAATATAAACTTTATTTCAAGTTTTTATATAAACTATTTTTCATTAATTAGGTTTATTTACTCATTTCTTTGTTTCACTAAATCAATATTATATTATAGTAGAGTGATCTAACATTTGAAGGGCCTTTCAAAAACTAAACGTCGCGCTATTTTTAATATTCTTCCACCCTTTCCCTTATTCTTCCCAGATCATCACAGAAAGCTTCAACCCTCCAGGTGAAGCTATAAATACTAACAGGGAAAATAGGGCGATTTTTCACGAAAATAGGGGAATAATAAGGGAATAAATTCTTTTTAATAAAATGAATGTGTCGGTACGATAATGAATTCAATGTAAATCGCTTAAGATTTCAAGTCCAAATATATTGAATTTTCAACCATAAAAGATTAATTTTTTACCAACAAATGCATTTTCAACGAAAGAGTTGAGTCTGCAAGTATAGTTAAACTTTCAAGCTAAAAAGACCAATTTTTGACCAAACAGTTGAATTTTCACCATTCAAATGCGAACTTTCAGCCAGATAGTCGAATTTTCATTCAGACAAGAGTTAACTTAAAAAAGAATGAACTTCAACTATAAACAGTTGCAATTATAAACAAATAGTTCAGCCAGATCTTTAAGCCAAGAAGACGAATTTTGTTAGAAGAAAGTTCAATTTTCAACCAATAAATATGAATTTTCAACCAAGAACTTTTTTGCCGAAAAGATGAATTTTTAATAGTTGATATTCCAACTTGAAAACTTTTTTAATTTTAAATCACAAATAGTTGGATTCAACTAAAAAATATGAATTTTCGACAAAACAGTTGAATCCTCAAACAAAAGAAAAAAAACTTCAACCAAATTATTGAATTGGCAAACCAAAATTTATTTTTCTTTTCTGTAAGACACTTAAATTTTCAACTGGACGAATGGACGAATTTTATGGACGAATATTAAAAAAACAGTGAAATTTTTAAGCTGTATAGTTGAATTTCGATCTAAAAGCGATATATTTTTAATCAAAAATAGAATAGTTAAATTTTCAGTTAAAGAAATTAATTTTCAGTTCGAAAAAATTAATTTCAATGAAAAAAGAACGATTTTTCAACAAAATAGCTCAATCTTCAACCAATAAAAATGAATGTTTAACAAATTTCAAAAATAGAAATTTTCACTGAACAATTTAATAGTTGAATTTTAAACTAAAAACGATCAATCTATAACCAAAAATAGGAGAGTTAAATTTTCAGTTTAAAAAATTAATTTTCAAAAAAGAAATTAATTTTCAACTGATAAAATGGATTTTTAATGAATTAGTTCAATTGCAAACAAGTAGTTGAATTGTCAACATAAACCGATCAATTTTTAGCCAAAAATGGATTAGTTACACTTTCAAATAAAAAAATTCATTTTCAATCAAAAAAATGAATTCCAAACAAAATAATTAAATCTTTAACCAAATAGTAGAATTTTTATCCATAGAAGATTCATTTTGAAACAAAAATATTATAATGGACTTTTCAATTAAAAAGAATCACAAGCGTTAAAGAACCTTATTAGAATATTATTTGGCCTGACCTTGAACGGTTTTTGGAAAGTTCAAATAACGTATTTTCACTTGTACGTCCAAGGAACATTTTTGGGATGTTTCAATTACGTTCTTAAATTATGTGCCCATCGGAAAAGTTTTTTCATCGAAAAATAATTGGATTATTTTAGTGGGTTCTATTAATACAGTTCGCGTTTAAGCGAAAAAAACGAGAAAAAGGGGAAATTTTCTAAAAAAAACAGGGGGGAAAAGAGGATATTTTAAATTTGTGATGTATTCTGCGTTAACCCGTCCACCTCTCACCCCCTGATAGAGTGACGTAGTTTTACGATCCCTAATGTTTTCGTTAAAAACGAACTCTTACCTCAATCTTATAATTTAATATTTCAATCTTAACACTAGAACGGCAAACAGCTTAAAGTTACCCTGATAACGCCGCACGTGGGTCTGTGAGACCCAATCTGATATGTTTCAACGCCGTAGAGTCAAAAAAATCTGTTTTACGGAATGTAAATGGTAAATTAAATAATTGGAAACATTAAGAAACACGAAACTAAAAGTAAAAAGTGATTTTCCTGATTAGTTTAAGAGTTAAAAATCTTTTAATTAGGACTTTTTTTAAAACGTAAAAAATAGAGGTTTTACATTTTTAAATAAATTTATAAACATGAGATACAAGAAATAAATAACTAGTGTCAATTTTATACTTTAGCAAAATTGAAGGATTGAATAAAAGTCTCAAAAAAAAACATTGTAGTTAATTCTCTTTCATAAAGGAAAGCTTTCTTATTGTAATTGCTTTAAAAACATTTAAAAATTTTGGACAAAACTGAAAATTAATAGCATGGAGCGCAAACATAGCATAGTTTAGACGTATGTTGAATGCAACCAATTTACCTTAGAACGGCTCTTCATTTTTTAAAAAGCATAGAATTATAGTATACACACTACATAAACATGTAGTATATATTTGAAACTAATTATTATTAACTTTATATTCAATAAAATGTACATACAGTGCCCCTCAATTAATTTTGATTTGAGTAAAAAAATCTACTTACCTTCCCAAAAATTAGCGTGAAACGCCATACTAGGGTCTGAGAGACCCCTGCACACATTCGTATCACTGCCGTTCTAAGTGTATGCCTTACCGAAGCCGCTAACTGATTATACGGCGTCGGGATATTTCAAACTTTTTTTTCGTCACTAGTTAAATTATTGGCATCAACTAACCTTGGAGATATAATAGTAAAAATGAATATCACTGGGTCTGTCAGATCTATATGGGCATTCTTTAGGGTTAAAATTTTAATAAAATGCAGCGTATCAAGATAAAATATATTGAATTGTGTACTTAAAGGATATTTTTAGGAATTTAAAACGTAAATTCAACCATATTTGTACTTTTTATTTCAGTTCCGCCTTCTTGCCGAGATAATACTCACAGTTCTTGAATCAATGTCGAGTAAATGTGATGTTAGAATGTTTGTTTCCCTGAGATCTCTTTTAAAATGTCCTGGCTCCAGTGAATGGAGACCTTAAGTTTAAGAATAGTGGATCTTAACAGTAGTAGCACGATTTATCTGTATAGGAACCATGCCCCTGATTCAGCCGGTTTTTCACATTCGCATGTCGAAAGTAGATACGTGAGTGAGAGCACGTACGTCGTCTACACTAAAACTGGCATTCGCGAAATCACTTTGCAGAAGAGGGGTGTGGCTTATGTCTAGGCATCTTCAAGCTTGCTTTTCTTCAAAAAATACTTGAGAAATTTATTGTCTTCAAATTCTTATTAATGCCAAGAATGTTCGCACACATTGATTTCACAAATCTTTTTGAATTAACTTATAATTCTATAGTCAGAAATGATTTCTTCTCACAATGTTCGCGCTTTGTGTTGAAGACGTTTACAATACGTTTTCTGTTTATTCAGAATCAATACAAATAACAAAAAATAAATAAGATAACGTTTCGAGAACTGTTAACAATAAGACATTTGAAAATATTATTATGAGAAGTCCAAAGTTTTAAGTATTGAGTACGAGTCATACAAATGTGATGAGAATATCGATCGTTCACATAATTGCTGCCAAAGCAAAAATACATTCTTAAACATTTCTGTTTTGTTCTTATTTCGTTATTGTGTCTTTATAGAGAATAGAATACAAAAGTTTGTATTTTTCTATCATTAAATTTTCAAGTTTTTGCAATTTATCTGTATAAATACAATTTCCTGAACATTGACAATCTGTTATAAATAATCATTTTCTGCAAATATGTATCAATATCTGGATATTATGAGTAAGCTATATCAATTCTTGAAATTTCTTTAATTTTAAATTGCAGAATAATGTCACCAAGTGCTGTATATTTATTATTCAGAAGACTAAACATATATAGTGCAATTTTCTTTTCTCGGCTAATATATCTAAAGTTTAATTTATAGAGGAATGTTGCCATTCCTTAGCTTGATGCAACATCGATAGAGAATTTCCTGCATACAGAAATATCGATAAAATGCGCTTGCAAACTATTTTTCCACAATTCAGCTAATCTTTAAAATTCCTGTTCTTTTAATTTCCGTGAGTATATACCTACATAATTGTTAACCTGAAATCAGTGAGTATTAATATCAATTTTGACAAATTTGACAAAGTCCATAAGAGGTACAATTCTTTAAATACAGTAATACAATACGCATTATCAGTTATGATTGATAATGCATATTGTATAGATTCACCGCGAATTGACTGAATAACTGCGTCATCTCCCTTAAATGTCATTACGCACAAATACGGTAGGCTTTTTTCATATGTATTAAATACTTTATAGTGTTCATTACAAAACAGAAAATTACCTAATTGATGCAAATCAAATTCTTTGTTCAAATATAATTTTAAAAATTGGCATTCCATCACTCTGTTTCTTACAATCCAAATAGAATATAATAGGTGATAGCCACCAAATTTATGATTATTTTCAAGTGCATTGAAATTTATTTTCCAACAATAACCTCTAGCAAGAATATCGTCTGTCAAAAGAGTATTCAAAGATATAATAAATGTTCTACGCATGCGTCGCTTCTTTTATGCGCAGATGAGAATCTCCGTAAGTCCGTTCAACGAACGTCATTGTAATGACGACTCATTCAAAGTTAGTATTATGAACCGTACTTTTCAAACAATTTAAAATAAACAAGAAGTTCTTAAGATTTAAACAACAAGCTTTCTTATCAAGCGTTGAGAATTCAATAATATTATTATTGAAAAACTCTGCATTTCTATTGATGATTAATTGCACAAGAAATTGTTGGTAAATTGCCGCGATCAATAGAATGTGTTAAAATTGAATTTTCTATATATATTTTTTTAAAGTATACTTGAAATTGCTTCAAAAATAGACCTAGAAAACATGTAAAAGTCTTGGAATTTTTAAATCGGATTTTTGTAGCATCCCTGATTAAATTAAATTCAATTTATATTGTTTAAAATAAAGTGATGAAATGCCAATTGTTTAAATTATATTTTAACAAAGAATTTGTTTCTTATACAAGATTTCACGTAATAGTCCTTAAATTATGAATTAAAAATATTTTACATTGTACAAATGGCAATGAATGTTGACGAGCGAAATAGATATAAAACATTGAATGCGACAGCCGGTTTTTTTAAACATGCTGATAAAACAATTACTAACTAGGACTGGCCATATGACTGATGTCATAAAAAGCAAATAAAAAACTAACTAAACATATTATTTACTCATTTCATTTACAAAATAAAGTTAGTTTCACTTTCTCTACAAGATGCAAACATTATTTTTCCCTATTAATGGCATTTTTCTGCTTTCTCCACAACTTATTCATACTCAAAGATTATGTGTCTCGTTTTGTCCAATACGGTTCAACCCACGTGCAGTGTCTATTTTGAGATTTAAACTTTAATACATCAGTAATAAGAAAGTAAAACGGAATTTTGCATTCGTGATGAAACAGCAGAGGTGGAGCCGTTGGAAGGCTCATAGGCGTAGGTAAGGAGCGTGAGTTCTGTCAGGCAGACGTTTATGACGTCAAAGAGGGATCGACCGTTCGAGCCCCCAGAAATGACCAATCAGAACGCTTCTTTGATCCCTTCGCTTCACAATCAGAACCGTTTCGTAGGGTTGGGTACATAAAAACCTGACGTAATAAACATGGTTTTTTGCGTATTCTTGCATAATGAAGTGACTTACGTTTTATCATTAATTAAACCGTTCAAAGTGACAAATTAGAACTTATATCTGTCATTGCATCACCCTAAAATTTTCTACCCGCATCTCAAACCAGTAAAAAATTAACTTTATTTGTTGCTTTTGGTTCAGTCTGTGATAATATTTCTTTTAGGAATCTGATGCAACAATGCATTAAGGTTATAGAATAGAATATCTGCTAACTGGAGAACCCTCTGTCATCATGTTTGTTTCCCGGGGAACATGAGCGGGGTAAACCTGTTACCCCGTTCCGGAGGGATGAAATTTGAGGGTGGGAATTTACGCCCTCGCAGAACACAAGATGATGCAAATTGCACTACTATTAAAATAGAAACATCGAACCCCAAGATGAAATGTAACGAAAATTATTATGATCTAATTTTTTCCAGTGGAGAGGCAATGTATAATCATAATATTGGATCTGTCAATATTGCATCTGCGGCACACTATTGGCTCATCTCTTAATTATTCATGGGTGCATATTGCTATAAAAGGCTGCAGATCATCAATTATATACATTATCTTTTTGCATCGTTAAGAATGATCACAAACTTCTTCAGTGAATTTTTGGGACACAGCTGCTGCTAATCTGCTGATATACATTATTGTCAAGATTGACCTGACAGTTTCGGATTACCCAACTTCTTGGTCCAGAATTCTAGAGTAAAGTACAATTTTCCACATTTGGAAGATAGCCTCCAACTAGAACTATAGTTAAATCAATGGGCCTCTTGGTATCTTCAATTGTTATCCACTCATGGTGTCCAAGTTTAGGAAATAGTATTGATCTGTTCGCAGTGGACCAGTAACAACCGGATTTTGATAAATTTGCATCACAGGGAACGTACCATCGAAACTGATGAAATCCATTGCCCAGAATTTCGCCCGAGCAAATTTTGGCGGGATGGTGCAATGGAGATTTACCAAGATCTTGATGAAATGTAGGAATGCCACGTGACCCCGTTGCCCTTGGGACGTCGGGCGAGCCTCCTTCTCCCGGTCGTGGCGCATTCACCGATAAACCGTGGAAATCACCTACTGCGCCCGGGTGAAGTGGGTTGCGGGGGTTGCGAGGAAGCGGAGCAACCTTCGCGGAAGGGGAACTACCCATACTTTCCTGTCCATAAGTCCACCTCCACTTCCTCCTCCATCTTGCCACCCCACATTCGCCTTCCAACCCCACCAAGTCCAAGTCCATGTCATGGAGGTGCGCGTGGTGAAGGCGCCTCCACGGCCTCCACTTTAGTCGAGATATAAAACTGGATTGGTACGCACGCGATAGCGCAGAGAGACGCCGCGCTTCCTAGAAAATATTCGCACATTTCATCAGTTTTTTGCAGAAAACAGTTTTCCCTCTGAAGCCTTAAGCTTGTGTGCTTTCGTGAAGTGTGACACTGGTTTTGGGAGAAAGGAAGATGAAGATGTCACCGACCGTGTGCACCAGTGACTTGATTAAACCGGAGGTGAGCAAGAGAACTTTGTATTGTGTCAGTTGCAATGATTCGGTAATTGAGTGGTTCGATAAGAAAAGCTGTCAAGGGACCATGAACAATTGTTTGTGATGATCAATTCAGCGTGTCTAAATGACTAAGTTCCATTTCGGGTGGAGAACCTTAAAATTTGCACGTCCTGGGTTAGAACCTTTCAATATGCATCTTCCGAGATGGAACCTTGTCAATTCGACACGTCGAATTGTTGATGAAGACTATGAAAAAAAAGTTGTCATGAAGGATTAGCAATGTGCTTTTTCGCGAGACTAAAAGGATAGTTGAGGATAGACGTTCGATGGAAAATGAAGAGAATGAAAATATCAATGTTTAAACCAAGTTACGTGTACATTTACGTAATATACGAAGTCCCGATCGAAGATCTTGTGGACTTTCTGTTTAGAAACTGCTGAAACGTCGATGCGAAATACGTCATTGATGCCGGTGTATCAAGGGGTACAGCGAGAGAGAATGAGAGGATGCGGCCAGGTGCTACAATCGATTTTCCTTGTCGAGAAGTCACGAGGGCATCGGTTTCATACCGGCGTTATTCTCTTGTCACACGTCCCTTAACCTTGAAAAGAACCTCCACCCGAATTTTGGGTATGTTTCAAGGCTTCCCTCCAGAAACGCAAATTTATCAATCGTTTCATGATGATGATCCCCGTGTTTTGCTTATGAAAGGATTCTAAATTTGACAAATTAATAAATCTGTGTCATAACTTATTAAATTGGAATGAGCAATAAATCGGGTTATTGAAATTGAAGTGTGCGGTACTGCAGCGAATGCCATTGGCAGACTTGTCATAATAGTTAACTTGATATTGATATTGATATTGAGTGGCTATCTATAGACTTGCTAAGATTGATCTACTTTTTGTACTCTGGCACATGAGGCAATCAATTCTTAAGTCTTTCTAATGAGAAATTCGTTGTAGAATCATACATTATTTTGTTGCAGTTCAATTTAATTTTTAACTGTTTTAATTAGTAGTCATCCGGAATAACTATAATTTAGAAGAACGTCTAAAACAAAAAGCTAGCTTTCGGTGTACACATGCTCATATAATGGATAACGAACAGAATTTCAAAACAGATTGCCATCTATAAAAGTATAAACCCCCAGGATGCAAAACTTTATTCACAGCAATGATTGTCTAATTATGTATTGTCACGTAAACAGTATATGTCATTTGACCACTGACAGATCTTGGTAGAAAGAATGTACCCTCTGCACTTTGGTACATATTTTATGATTTCGCTTTCCAAAAATGTAGCAATCTTAGAGAAGGAGTTATTTTACTCGCCTAAAAATATATCATTCTTCAATTTATACCTAGAAAAGTTATGTTGGCAATAAAAATTATTTAAAATGGTGTGCAATTATTGTTTCTTGCATGTTACAATTTGCCAGAACAACAAGAAAAAATAGTCATTTGTAAGTCGTAACTCTGTTTGTTAAGTACCTATAGTGTTTAATGTTTACATTGATCAGTTTATCATGAACAGAAATATAAAGAGTCAAGTTACCGAAAACCAATTTTTCCTTAGTAAGATTTCCTTGTTTTTTTTTCTATAATTTCAGCAATATTTAGAGCGGGCATCGCAGACTGGTCCCTATATTCCTTATTGTACCCAATATTTGGTTGAGGTCCCTAGAGTACCCTATTTCCTAGATTTGATCCCTATGGTACTCTATGTGCAACCCATAATGTACATTTTAATAATTCCACTTTTCTTTCAATAAATGAACACATGGGGGATCTTTAAGAGCTTAGAATATTTTTTAAACTTCTAAGGCATTTTCAAGAGCCTCTAATTTGAAATATTTTACAGTACCTTAGTAAGTAAGTTCAGTAAGTTTTTAAGGTGTTTTAAAAGATTTAACAAGATTTTATAATATTTCCGAGGATATCAAAGATTTTAAGGGATATCAAAGCTCTCAAGGTATTTTAATAGATTTTCCAAGATGATTCTTTTAATTCTTTACAATCCTTTTAATTTTTTTGTAATTCACTTGAATTCTTATAATTTTACTCAATTCTACTAAATTCAATTGATTTTTTAAAGGTTTTTATTTAATTCATCCTGAGAATCAATTGATCTTTAAACAAATTTCAAAGGTTTTTAAATATTTTAAGTTTTAAAGAGTTTTCTAGAATATCGGCAGATATGAAATGATTTTACAGGGCCTGTACGATTATAGGATATTTGAAAATATTCCAAAGGATTTCATAAGATTTTCGAGGGTTTCAATGATTTTATGGGTGTTTAACAGCTCTCTAGGCATTTTAATAATGTTTCGAGAATTCAGGAAGTACCATTAGATTTCATGTCATTTCACGGGACTTTATAATATATTGATGGATTTCAAAGAATTTATTCATAAGAAGTGAGGGGTTTCGTAGGATTTCAAAAATTCTAAAAGATTTCCAAATATTTTTTGCAATTCATTTTTAATTCACCCTGAATTCTTATTAATTTATCCTGGATTCTTTTAGAACATTTTGAATTCTTCTAAATTCACTCGGATTTTCTGAAAATAAATGGATTTTTTCGATTTAAAAAATTTGTCCAATTTATTTGAATTCTTTTGAATTTGAAAATTATTCTGTAGACATCAGTCACTTTTCTGATAAGAAATTAATAAGGATTAAAAGATTGGAATTATTTTTGAATTCACCATTCATTTTTATTAATTAACTTTGAATTGTTTTAAATACCTTTGAATTATCTTGGATTTTTTATTCACTTGAATTCTTCTAAATGTACTCAATTCCACTCAATTCTACTTTTCAGTAGATTATATTTTAATTTTGATAAGTTTTTATTTAATTGAACTTGCGGTCTTTTTAAACTCACCTTGAACTCTTAAAGATTTCATCAAAATCTTTGGATTTCCTTTCGGGTTTTTAAGCTCATTTGAAAGTTACTGAAATCAATCAAGATTTTTCATATTTTTAAATTACTTTCAATCCATCTGAATTTTTTTTAATTCACATTTAATTTTTATGAGTTTTATCAAAGTCTTTCTATAGTTTTCCTTAAATTGCTTTAAATTCATTCCAATTTTTTGAAAATCAATGGAATTTTTGTTATTAAATTTTTTTCAATTCATTTGAATTCTTATGGATTTAACTTGACTTCTTTTTAAGTCTCATGTATTTATCCTGCATTTGTTATCCTTTGTTTATCCTTTGGTTCCTTTATCTTATTCCATAGGGACTGTGAGTCCTGATTTAGAGTAACAGGATGGCCGTTAGACCGGGAAATGACCGTGAATTTTATGAGACCGGAAAAAACCAGGAAATGACAATTTATTGTTTAACCAAGAATTTTACCAATTTTTAGAAAAAAATGTGTTCAAGAGGTTGATTTGAACATATTTTTAAAACAATCAGTTGAAATGTTATATGTTTCAATTATTATATCGTTTAGTTTACAGTGCGTAATTCGATAATCTTTCATTTACAAAATCTTTCATAACTAAATCTTTTGTAAATCTTTCATTTACAAAATAAAGACTTAAGAAATAAAAAATTAATAGCGTTTGAAATAAAAAATGTTGGATAAAGAAATGTTTGGTTGATCAACTGTGAATATAAATTTCAATAATTTAAAAAAATGTACTGTACATGTAAGGAGTAGCAAGTAAATAATAATAAAATTGATTTTACAAGACGATTCCGAATCATTTCAAAATTTAAGAATTTCCAGATTTTAACATTAAAAATTAAACTGTCTCAATTGAAAACTCTTAGTAGCTAAACAAATTTGAAAGCCCGATTGAAACTTTATAAAATATTTTCAAATTTAAAATAACTTCAAAATAATGCATTCATAAATATGATTGCTTAATTATTAATTTATTTATGTTTAATAATTTATTTATTTATTTAATATTATTAATTCATGATTATGTTTAAATTTATTAAATTTCAGATATGATTCAGTCCAAAATTTGAGAATTTTACATTTTTTAATTAAGGAAATATCGACAACTTAATATTTAGAAATATTTGACTCTTCATTTGAAATCAGTCATTAGAAAACAGATATTCAAATCTAAGAAAAAAACTTTGAAAGTTACAATTTTAATTGTTTTATTTTAAAACTTTCTAATTTGCAAGCAAAATTGTTGAATTTTATTGTACAAATAAATATTGAGCATCAATTATTCCTAGAAAAAGTTCGAGTAAGTTCAGTTTAAACAAAAAATGTAATCGGTAAATTTTTACTGAATTTAGCTTAAAACAGCTTGAAATGATTTGCAGCTAAATTTTTACTGCTTCAAATAAAAATTGTTTTAAGTTTAGAGTTCGAATTTTTTTAATTCCGTGCCCGTGAAGAAATTGTTCGAATCGGGAAATGACCGGGAATTTTTATTCTTTGATTAAAACCTGAGTTTAATTAAAACTTTGATTAATACCCTGAGTAATTTTCTCGACACAAATTTCATTTTTGTAATTTCTTAAATACGTTCTTTCAGAGTGCAGTCACTTACGTAATCAGTTATGCAAATTTCTCACATCTCTATAAGCAAGCTTACTCATCATTGTTTCTATCAACATCAGTCGCGTTTATTAATTTCTCTCATGGAAGGATCAAAGACCTAGCTGGACTGCACGATTTTATTTAAAAATCAAAACTGACGTAAGAGGTTTAAACACGTTTCAGGTCAAAGTTAGCATCTTTGATCTTTCGTACATACATCTTAGGACAGGATATATCGATAATATCGTGACATATGAAGCTAAATGACGCCAAACTCTGACGAGATATTGGCAAAAGTAAGAGGATTCTAATTTTAGAGATTGCTGCCATTTAATTTTTTATCTAACTTGTTACCAAAGCGATGTATTATTGATTAAATACGACAGTACGATTAGTACGATAATAGAATATTAGACTGTCTATAGTAAATTATATAC
Organism: Belonocnema kinseyi; assembly: GCF_010883055.1. Classification (NCBI taxonomy): domain Eukaryota; kingdom Metazoa; phylum Arthropoda; class Insecta; order Hymenoptera; family Cynipidae; genus Belonocnema; species Belonocnema kinseyi. The sequence continues at coordinate 116,746,755 of NC_046658.1, forward strand.
AAATTTTACTTGCTACATAATAGATAACAAAAAATATGTTATTTGTACACAAATGCATACACAATAAATATGTGTGTCATGACGTGTTTAACTGAAATTCGACTCAAAAATTAGGATAATGGATATCATTTTTAACCAGGTTTTTAAAAAACTTCAGTGCTTGTTTCAATATTTTTCTTATTTATCAAAGTGCATGCATTAAGCATATAATCTTAAAATAGATTACAAACAATTCTTTTTGAATAATCCTTTAGATAGGTCTAGCATAGTTATACAGGAAAAAAACATACCGCGTGATCTGTAATTGACATTCTTCGGAAACCTGTTTCTACCTCGTGTAACACATACTTATTTAGATTTCTAAATACATTTTGTTGAAAACTTTAAAATAATTTATTGGATGACCAGTAAAATAAAAAAAAAATATCGGGCATTTTCCGGTTTTCAAATATTTTTTCTCTATCATAAAAATTAAAAAATTTGAGTTTGTAAAGCTGAAAAATATTTTTGAAATATTTAAATCTCAGTGCAGATTAAAACATTCAAAAGTGGGATTATAATTTGAAAATGTCAATACTTTAACTGTAAAATATTGAATTAGAAGCCTTTAATATTATGAATAGATAAATTTATAACGCTTGGAATTTTGCGATTAAAAATTAAGTTTAAAAAACATTTTAAACATTGAAAATTTTCAAATTCAAAAGTAAAAGTGAAGTTTTTTATTTCTGAGGCTCTAAGAACTCAAATTTGATAGAATTAGGCACCAAAAACTGATATTTTAAATTTGAAGACATTATCGTTTCAAAAATAAACTTTTCAAAATTATCATTTTTTTATCAGAGTTATGATAAATTGAAAAATTGTAGCTTTATTCAGTATCAAGTCAAATTTAAAGTGAATGGATGTTTTCTACTAAGAATCTGTAAGGTTTACAATAAAAAATATACTTAGTATCATTTTCACCTTTTAAGATTGTCTATCTTGAAAACTGAATTATTATATAAAAAAACTACAATATATTATATTATTATAATTATATTATATTAACAGTTCTAAACTTCGTTTAAAACCAGAAATGTTGTAAATTAGAATAATTATTAAATTTAAATTATTGTTTATACTGAAACTCTTTAAAGCGAATTTATTACATTAAATTTAATTGTCTAGAATTAATAAATGTAAAAGTGTATATTAGATATTTAAAAAAAACGTTATTTTTATTTTGGTTGCAAAATTAAATCTTACTAATTGGAACAATAGAAAAATGGAAATTGTAGTGTTAAGCATTGAAATTTCAACCTTCCATGATTAAAAAATTGTATATAAACTTTTATTGCTCTCAGTTTTATAAATAATTCAATTTTGAACTTTTTCAATTTTGAACTTTATATTTGTTTAAATATTATGTCTTTTGATTTGGAAGACATTCCTCTCATTTTTGAGCATAGTGACAGGATATATTTTTCAACAGATTGTACAGAAAATATTATCTGATTTGATAGCGTTGTTGATTTAAAGAAGTTTCTCTAGTTAGTGACAAAATTCCAGTAAATTTAATAATAATCTCAGCATATCAAAAACATTTGACAAAAAACACACTTTTAATGTATTTATGGATGAATTATTTATCAAGGTATAATTAAATTCGACTATTGGTATTAAATTTGAGTTTTCTGTTAAATTTCACTTACCATGATTTAAAAGTGAGGGTTTTCATTAAAAAATGTTTTCTTTTTCAAATTTCAACCCAGGTCGTTTTTACTAACAATTTCAGTACTTTAAAAGTTACTAAAAAATCACTAGCTTCAAAGTTTCGTAAATGGTTACGGGTAAGTTGAAGTTGTTTGAAATATTTAATTAAGTTGATTTTCTTCATAACAAAATATTAATAATCGTACATTTACTTAATAAATGATTTAAATAATAACTTCTGTAAATGATTTGACTTGCAGATTTGATTGAAATTGTATAAATCTACTCCTTACAAAATAACGAACGTTTACAAATTTTAAGTTTGTTAAGTCAAAGTTAAGTTTTAAGTTTTGTTATTAAATAAACACTGTAAACAAAAAATTTGAAATAAATAAAACGTCTTTACGCTAAAGCGTTTCATTTTTCGTTAAAAAACATGAATTTTTAATTACGGTAACTGAAAATTACTATATTATATCATAATTCTCTGAAACATGTGACTAAGGCTTTAGGCAGTTAACGCTGCTAAAATTTCTGTTCCTGTTTAGTAAAATTTAGAAATGGTTTCTGCATAAAGCTCTAGATACGCGTCTTTGAAAATTCCTACAGACATTTCTAACAGTGTTGATAGCTAAAGGGTGGATGTCCTCTATCAAGTTACGAGTACTAATGTGTCCAAAAATTAGCATAAATATACTATGTGAACCGCGTGAGCTACGTTCATTCATGTAAATCTCGTTGCGCAGTCTGCGGGTGTGTCAATGACGTCAGCGCGAATCGATGACACGGACAATTTGAAGAGAAAAGGAAACCGAGAACGTGGAAGATTGTAAGGACGTGAGTTTGAACTACTCGATATAAAATGATCTTCTCCGAACTAATTACTACTGAAAATGTTCTTCCTTGACTTACTTTAATTTTATCTAACGTCACTCAAACCTTAAAAAAAAATTCACACATGTGGTGAAAGACACTTCATTGAGAACGTATAATGTGACTGGCACTAACTTATATAATCGCTGCATGATTTACAACGATTGCATTTTACAATAATAAATTATCTGCTCTTTACATTGCTGAAAGAAAATTTGGTTTAAATACTCTCTTTCGGAGGAAATTTAAGGACAAATTTGTAATATTTTAAATAATGCAATGACCTTGAATTGTTAATTAGCTTCTACAAATTAGAGAAGAAAAGCAAAAGTTATTATATTGGCGTTATTGTCTAATTTCCAAATGTCAAATAAAAAAAGACCTAAGTTAAAATTTAAAAACCAATGCAATTTTTTGTCGCAACGACCCTATTAAAAGCGATCATTCTATCCTGACGTAATGTTTGTCCCAATTCATGGGAATTTTATGTCCCAATTCAAGGAATCATTCTATAGAATCGCGAATGATAAAAGTTCAAGAGAATCGAGTGAAGTGGTTATTAAAATAAATTCTTTCAAGTTTATGAAATTTTTTCTCAAAGTTTTTTACCTTAATATAATATTTCGGTCACAAGTCGGGGAAAATCCCGGAAATCAGGGGCGTCAGCGAACTTTTTAAAGTAAAAATATCACTTTAGTCTTTAGCCTTCGATAAATTAATTAAACTATTGAATTATTTCTATATCTATTTCTGAATTTTTTAAAATTCTTTTAAAATATTTGAGGAAATCTTAAAAGATTCCAAGGAATTTGTAGTAGACTTCAATCTCAATTTAGAGTATTTTTAAACGTTATAAGGAATTTTCAATATCTTTAAAAAGTTTCAAGGGATTGCAGAATAATTGAAAGAATTAAAAAAATTTTCGGCTTATTAAGATATTCTAAAGAGTTATTAACATATTTAAATAATTTGAAGGCATTGCAAAAGTTTTTAAGGTATTTTTAAAACTTCCAAGGAATTTTAAAGAGTTTTAAAAAGTTTTAAGGTATTTACAAATATTTCAAAGGATTTACAATTTTTTAATGGATTTAAGAAAATTCCAAAAAATTTCAAGAACTTAAAAAACTTTTCAAGAAATGTTAAATTAATTTTCAATAACCTTAAGGGATTTCAAAGATTTAAAAAAATTTCAGGGTATTTTTAAAAACTTCAATCTATTTTAAAGATTTTTGCAAACTTTTAAGGGAGTTTAAAATGGCAAAGGATTTAAAATGTTTGAGGGTAATTTAAAATATTTCAAGGAATTTTCAATTGATTTCAGTAATGTAATGGAATTTCAAAGGATTTGGAATATTTTAGGGTATCTTAAAAGATTCCAACATTTTTTTAACATATTTAAAACATTCGAAGGGAATGCAGAGGATTTCAAGGATTTTAGATTATTTTTGAAAGTTCAAAAATATTTTTAAGAGCTTGAAAAAGTGTGAAGGGATTTCAAGGACTTTCTAAGAATTTTCCATTTATTTCAATAATTCGAAGAAATTTCAACAGATTTTCCACGGATTAAACGATTTTAAGGGATTAAAAACAAATTTCATGCGGTTGTAAAGAATTTCCTAGACTCTCGGAAGATACTGAATGATATTTCAGGACCAATAAGATTGTTAGATATTTTAAAAGATTTAAAAGCCCTTCTTTTTAATTCATCCTCACACTTAATAATTTATTCTGAATTCTTTTCAATTAATTGAAATTCTCTTGGATTTTTTAAATTCATCGGAGTTCACTAAATTCTACTTCCCTTAATGAAATTTGTTTAGTTTTTGTTTAATTCATTTCCCTGAATTACTTAAAGTTCACTTAAATTTTATTGAAATACATGGAATTGTTTCCAATTCATTTTAATTCTTTTGAATTTAATTTTAATTCTTGTGCAGTCTTAGGAATTGATTCTTTTTTAATTCTGTTAATTTCAAGAGAACATTAGTCACATTTTTAATGCACATTATAGTCATATAAGGTACTTTTTATCTTAGAAATAAGTCACTTTTGTTGGCAGTCTTGAGAAAAATAAATAAAAAATTTATTAATCAACATTTTAAATGATTTTCTTCCAATTTACTGAGATTCTATATTAAAAATGGTGCGAGATTAAAACTGTAGTCTTTAAATATTAATGACCAGCCAACTGAAACTATATTAAAGTTCTTTACCAATGAAAACAACAATAAAATTCCCCGAAGATTTATGCGTGTTTTGTTTAAATAAGCCTAAATCAACATTTCCATATCTTCGTCTCGTCTTCTTTTTCTAAATTACTGAGCAAAATGTGAAAGTTGACTGATATGCTGCATAAAATAAACACTGGTGGCTAAAACCAGCATTTTCTACTTTTCATAATGACAATCTTAGGATTATACTCATACTTTATTGTTTAAAGTATGCAATCTTCTTTTAGAGATTGGCATTCGGTACGCAGTAGCAGAAAGAAATTGACATGTCTTGTTCAATCTATTTCTGAAAGCAATTCCTCAAATTTGTATAACATTGTCATTTCCAAGTCTTTGGATAAGTAATCTTTCTTACGATTTGGCTTCTTACTCGTCGTTTGCAATAACACTGAACTTTCATCTCTGGTCCAACATCTAATATATTCTACACATCCCAGGCCTGCTGTAAAAGTATGATTAGATTTGATTTTTTTTCTAATGTAACACTTTTTAATACATTTCCTGTATCCGCAATTTTAGGCATTTCATTTACATTTCTATCAAACCCTTTTATTAAAAAGTTGATCAGAATGAATAATGATGTTTATCTGAAGTATTATATGACTTCCCGCTAAAAAGGAAATTAACTTCTATCAAACATTGTGATCGAATTGCTATTGATTTCTATCAGAGCGATATAGGCCGGTGTCTGAGTAATTCCTGGACATTCCTATACTTTAAAAAAAATGCAATCCAATCATATCAAATATGCTTTTCCAAATTCCTATCCGACGCGATCTAAAGTACTAAGTTGATAAGGTCCAAATAGAGCCAAATTCACGTCCGAACCTAGTTCAAACTTTAAGAGGTATTTTCAAAATCTGAGCTGAGATCAATTGAAAATGAACTAGAAAATTCGAATAAATTAGAGTTGATAATGTCCAAATTAAACTGATTTGATGTAGGGACTTAGTGCGCATTTTGAAGTTTTATTTGAACATCTGAACTTCAAAGTGAACTCGGATATCCGAATAGATTACAGTTGAATAATATACAAATCCTTTAATGTAGCGTATTTGTGTAAAAATTATAACATCTTCGTAATAAAAAGAGTGGGGTTTGCAATAAAGCTATATATCCAATCAAATATTATCAAAAATAGTATCCCACATTCTTATCATCGATTTGATACAAGTCCAGAGAGGATGAAATTTGATAGAATTTCAATAAGAAGCTGTTGATAGAAAAGTATAAGACTTCTCGGTGGATAGAGTTGGATAAAAACTTCAAATTTTCTGTAACTTAGGATATGATACAAGTCCTGTATCAAGAAGAATTGACAGAATCCTACTGAGAAACTATTGATAAGTAAATATAAGATTTCTCGATGGAAATTTACAAAAATGTTTAGGATAGGATGTGATACAAGCTCTGTGTGGGTAAGATTTGATAGAGGTTTCATCAGAATCTCTTGATAGAATTTAATATAAATTTCTGGAATTTTGGAAGAAGAGAATTTGAAACAAGTTCTGTGTGGGAAAGATTTTATAGAGGTTTAATGAGAATCTGTTGATAGAAAAGTATAAGATTTCTTGTTGGATAGAATTTGGTAAAAAATTTCCAAAATTTTGGAAGATAGAATTTGTTACAAGTTTTCTTTGAATAGGATATGATAGTGATTTAATGAGAAACTGTTGACAGAAAAGTACTTTGATAGAAATATTCGAAATTCTGAAAGATAGGATTTGATACCATTTTTGTGTGTATAAGATTGTATAGAGTTTCAATGAGAAATTGTTGATAGAAAAGTATAAGGTTTCTCAATGTATAGAAGATGATAGAATTTAAAAAAATCCGAAACGATAAAATTTGATATAAGTCTTGGGCCGATAAGATTTGATATCATTTTAATGAAAAACTGTTTATAGAAAGGTATACGGCTTCTCAACGGATAGAATTTGATGCAAATATCTTAGATTCCAAAATATAGGATTTGATACAAGTTCGGTACCGTCAATATTTGACGGTATTTGACGGTAAATTTAAATATAGAGAATTTGATTCAATTTCATGTTGTTTCTTGATAGGGAGTTTATCATATTTTATAATTTTCTATACTTTTTTCAGCAGTGTGGGAAGGGGTCTAAAGTCTGAAACAGAAAAATGTATAGTATTTCTAAACTATCTCCCATTTTCAAAAGATAAATTCCAATATTAGACTAAAGTCTAATGAGGAATCGACAAATCGATGGGTCACTGAGCCATCGATAACTCTGCTGGTAATTGATTGTAAAATGTATGGAAGCAGAATTATGTCAGAGTGAATGGAATGATATACTTTTTCAAATTAGATAATATGCCAGCTTGAATGGATGTTGTCCCTGCTCGTTAACATTGATATTCAAGTTGACAAACAGGAAAAGAATCAACAGATTATCAGTTAATAACTATGTCATAAAACTGGTTTTGCGAATCTCATGCTCATCCTCTGAATTTCTGCGAATCCGGTTACGATTTTCCTGCTGCACATGCAGTACATTGATGAATCATAAGCGTGTGTAATTATGATATGGCGTGAGAAATAATGCGTTGCGTAAACTAATACGAAGCGTATGCATTGTAGGGCAATTGGAGATAAAGTACACCCAAGTGCGAAATGCCGGAGCTGAATACACGGCCCAGTGTTGGTCCAATTTCGGCAGCCAAAGGTCGGCTAAAGTTATTGGGCCAATATCGGCATTTTAATCGGCCCAGTGTTGAGCCAGTGCTGGCAGCCTATATTGGCTAATTATATTTGCCGATCCTCCACCGATGCTTGGCCCAGTATCGGCACTTTATTACGCCAAGTATCACTTTTAGTACGGAAAACCATGTTTCACGAGGATCAGCCAAAGTCTAGCCCAGTGACGGCACATTACTGGGCCAAGTGTCACTTGTATCACGGCAAACCATGTTTTATTTAAATCGGCCCAATTTTGAGCCAGTACTGGCAGGCTGTATTGGCTTTTTATATTTGCTGATCCTCCGCCGATGCTTGGCCCAGTATCAGCACTTTATTGCGCGAGTCTCACTTTTAGTACGGGGAACCATGTTTCACGAAGATCAGCCAAAGTCTGGCCCAGCGACGGCACATTACTGGTCCAAGTGTCACTTTTACCACGGCAAACCATGTTTTATTTAAATCGGCCCAATGTTGAGCCAGTTCAAGATGAAATTATTCAAGTTCCGTTATTAAAAATTTTTAATGTTTATGAAAAATTACATTTCCTGTCATTGCAAAAAGTCGTAAAGCAGGCTACAACGGAAAAAATGAAATATTACGCGAAGAAAAATTATAATTGATTTAAATTATTTATTTAAAAATTATTGTATTGATATTCCTGTTAACATTTCGTCGCATAATAATAAATAACACAGCCACACAAAAAAAAGTGTGCGGATCTGGTAACAAGACACACGTATTCCTATGAATTTTGGGGCGCTGAATTCAAATTCGATATCAAAAATCACCCATCACGTCATGGTTGAGCCATAACCTCAAAAATGATGAAAAATCATGCACTGAGGCAAATAAATGTCAAAATAATGCCAGTGATGAAAATTTTCACTTCAAAAACATGACGACAACTATGAAGGATCAACCCTTGCCTGATATCAACTTATTTAACATAACTTTACCTAACAGAACCTGACCTCACCTAACCTGAATTAACAGAAATTTATTGAACTACACGTAAAGCTCTGGAAGCATATTTCCCAGTAGCAAATGTGTGCTACATCGAATGGGTCACCTCGAGCCTAACCTAGAAATAAATCTAACCTAGCCTAACCTAACCTAACCTTACGAAACACAATTAAACTGATTGTGTTGTCCCGTTGTGTTTGCGGTACCGTTTCATTCTAATTCGGCTTAAACTACGTAGAGGTTTAACCTATCCTAACCTAACACAACCTGACCTAACCTAACCGATTACGCTGGCAACCCTGTTCTTGCGTACTTTCATATTTTGACATTAATATCAGTAAATGTACGCTTACATAGCTACACGAGTGGCTGAATTTCATTCGGCTAGGTTAGGTTAGGTCAGGTTGTGTTAGGTTAGGATAGGTTAAACCTCTACGTAGGTTAAGCCGAATTAGAATGAAACGGTACCGCAAACACAACGGGACAACACAATCAGTTTAATTGTGTTTCGTAAGGTTAGGTTAGGTTAGGCTAGGTTAGATTTATTTCTAGGTTAGGCTCGAGGTGACCCATTCGATGTAGCACACATTTGCTACTGGGAAATATGCTTCCAGAGCTTTACGTGTAGTTCAATAAATTTCTGTTAATTCAGGTTAGGTGAGGTCAGGTTCTGTTAGGTAAAGTTATGTTAAATAAGTTGATATCAGGCAAGGGTTGATCCTTCACAGTTGTCGTCATGTTTTTGAAGTGAAAATTTTCATCACTGGCATTATTTTGACATTTATTTGCTTCAGTGCATGATTTTTCATCATTTTTGAGGTTATGGCTCAACCATGACGTGATGGGTGATTTTTGATATCAAGTTTGAATTCAGCGCCCCAAAATCTATAGGAATACGTGTGTCTTGTTACCAGATCCGCACACTTTTTTTTGTGTGGCTGTGTAATTAGAAAAAGAGAGCTTAAAATTTGGTTCTTTAACTTTTCTGAACTGAAGCAGCGGAGTGGTTAGCACGTCCGACTGGTAGGCAATAGATTTAGGTATATAGATGTAGGTTCGATACCCCGTAGCGTTATAAATTTTATTTGTAATATAATGTTCAAAATGAAATATATGTATTCAATCGAAACAGGACCATATTAATATTTATATTCGAAGTACTCGCAATCAATTAATGTTTCAAGGCCATAGTTATCAATCCGGCAATGGCGCGACGATGGCAGCCAGGTTTGGTCTAATACTGGTACCCAGTGTTGGGCCGACAATGGCTGCCAAGTGCAGGCCATAGTTATCATTCCGTCATTGGCGCGATAATGGCAGCCGAGCTTCGGCAATATGTTTGCCGACTATGGGCCGATGTTGGGCCGTATGTGACTTCGCACTTGGGCAGTTTCAAATATCTAATCAATTATTTAGCAGCTGCAATACTTAGCACATATAATTTTTGTATCGGAACTTACAATCAGAGCTGTTTTGACAAACCAAATGTTAGGGTGTCGAAAGAGTGACATCTTTATTGTTTAATCTTAATAACTAAAATTCGATCCTATAAAATTCCTTTTCAAAAATATACCCCTTGTGTTGAGGATTGAAGGAAAAAAGTTGACTGTCTCACATAATTTTTTATTTAAATTAACAAAAACGATTCGATGTGAAGGCATCATGGAACCAACCAAATCTCCTTAACAATAACGAATGTGAAAAATTTACATTCTGAAGATTTGCTCAATTTATGTTTTATAAAATGCGTTTATTCGCGTAAGCAATTTCAATTGCTACACTCTTAAGATAATTTGGAAATTTGTTTGTTGGGATTGTCTGATGTTTGATATCAATTGTTTCTCAGTTTATAGAAACAAAATGATTGTAAATTTAACAAAACAGAATATCTTTGTCATAAGGTGTGAAGCTGTCTCAAATAAAAATACAATTTACTTCATGTTTACTGTCATGTTTTGTCTAGAAGTGAAGTCATTTGTTGATATATTCATAGATAGCTCATATTATTTTTGTCTGTGGTTTGCCACATAATTCCAAATTAAAAATTCTAGGTTTCTTCTTGACCATTTTTTATTTAAATTCAAAACTTCTCATTCACAGCCATATTCCCAAAAAATTAGCGACTTTTATTTTATTTTAATTTACTCTTCTGGTGTATTTTATATTTCACGTAATTAATTTCAAAAGAATTCTAAAGAATCCCATAGAATTAAAGATTAATTCTGACAATCTTTCTTCATTTCGATTCCAAGAAGTTATTTCCAATTTTTAAATCCAATTTAAGTTTCAATGAACTTCAAGTTAAAAATTCTTAGGATTTGAAAATAAATTATCAAAAATATTTATAATTCTCTTTAAAAACGAAAACTTTGAGACTCAAATCCTTACTCGATTCGAAAACTTCAGGAATTTCCTCCAAACATATTAATTTTAATTTTTGAGTATTTTTATGAATGCAAAAGCCGTCTATATATGTAACTTCATTATCGTCAAGTTCAAGCATTTCAGGGCCTTTAAAGTATTCCTTTCTCTTTCCATTTGTCAACTCACATTATTTTTGAAATGAAACAAGTTTATAGTTTATATTCAAAAATAAGCTTTTAATTAAAAGTGGCCTGATTTACAAAGCTTTAGATTGATACTAAATCCCAAAGCGTCAAATTTGAACTAAAAAGTGAAATTTCAATTTTTCCCCCTGCAACGAATTGATCCACTTTTTGATTGAAATTTGACTCCTATGAATTTAGTTTGTGAAATGTTAAAACGTTTAATGTTTTAATTTCAAAACATACAATTTTGATTAAAATTTTAACTTAAAACGAAAATTACTTTGGCATCCAAAGTAGTGACCAGGAGGCCTGCTATTTTTCAAAGTTACAAAATTTTAGGATTACTAAAACTGTTTGCTTTATCTGTCCCATCTGTAACCAGTCTGAGATTATGAAAATGTTTTTTTTTATTTTTTTATTTTATAAATTGTTAGCAATTTCATATTTATAATTTAAGAAATTGGTTTGAAATTTTCTTAGAAACATCACTTATTCTGCATTTCACTTTATCTACATAATCTTAGTTAATGGAGTATAGTGATCTGCCAATTTGAAAGATCTTTTAATGTTACTTATATGAGCGATATTGGACAAATTAGTTTTCATATCAAAGTTTCTAAAAACTTAAATTAAATCTAACATAATAAACATTTTTCAATGGTCTTAGGCTTATTTTGAAGGTAATTTTTTATAGAATTATACCAAGGCTTTACTATTATTGTGAAAAATTTTGCATTCATTATGCAACACGTTTAAAGTTGTGACAAAAATGGAGGAAAAGTATAAATATTTTTTCTGATGAAAGAAATATTTTTTGTAAAAAAATATGAAATGAGTAACCATGAGGTTTCCATCAAGTTTATTTAAAATATATATTCATTTGATTTTTATAATTATTTTTCTGCAGACGGATATTGTTTAAGTGATTTCGTGATACAAGTTAAGCTTATGTCTTAACCCTAAAAACCCAGTACTTTATTATCACTCGATGTACTGGCTGTTGACCTCTTGAACAGTTTCTCTATTAATCAAATAAAAATTATACACTGTATTTAACCATCATAGTGTAGAAGAAAAAGAAATACATTTGCTTGAGACATAGTGTCACGTTTTTTGCTATCAGTGATTCAAGAAAATTCATATCAAACTCATTGAACTAAGTAAAATTTTTTCTTTACAGAAGAATGTACACATAAAATATCAACGCATTTACGTTGAATCAGTTATATCAGCACGTGGTAAATAAGAACGCTCAACATCACTGCAAAATAAAATTTATTTCTGTGCGCATGTTTTAGTTTTCGAAATAAGGATATGTAATATAATTAGATAGTCTAATAAGATATTCGACTAATCATGAATGACAACGAAATATGAGAATGTTCAAGGTACAAAGTCTATCAAAGAATTTTTGCTTTTTCATTGTGGTTATGGAAGAATAGAAATTCACTGACGTAAAGTTAGTACGAATATATTGCCCTTTGAAACATTGGTTTAAAATTCTTATATGTATGTTTTAATTACATAATATCTTTCTATATGCCACACTATATGTTAGTAATATAAGCAAGGAATTTATGTGCATAAAAAAATTAATTGATTAAATCATACGTAAACTGAAGTATATTATGAAAAATATTTGGAAAAATTTAAAGTCTAACTCAATCTTTGTTGTTCTAAAATTAAGTCATTAATGTACTAATAAATTACCTGTTCTTTCACTGACGCACTGCTGAGTTTGTTGACGAAAGAGTTGAGAGGACTTTATCAAAAAGCATATATACTCGTTTACACTCACGTTTTTCTAAAATTTTATACAAAATCGTTGTTTTCGATTACATAAAACTGATTAATTACAATAATTGGTGTGCTTCGAGGATATTTAAAAACCTTCCTCAATTCAAACTGGTTTGTAATTTGTATAGTAACTAACTTACAAAATATTATTTACCATGTAAACAAAACATTGTATAATTCGTTTTCTGTTTTCAGATACGGGAGACCTGTAAAGAGTTGATATTGTCTGAAGATCAAATGCGAAAGATTATGGAGAGACTGACTGATGACATCAATAAAGGCTTGTCAAAGTCTCGTCACGATGAGGCAGTAGTAAAATGTTACACGACTTACGTTCAAGACCTGCCCAATGGCACAGGTAACTGGACTGAAAAATGATGTATGTTTCATAGTTTTTTATGCCATATATACTTTGGTTTTGATTAATGCAAAATGACTCAAATCTCCTAAAGGAATTTCAACATCCTTGATCGCGAAAGTGGCTAGATTTGTAAGTTGCTAAAAATGATTTTAGAATAATTATTTCCAGTGAGTTGTTAAGATATTGGTAAAAATGTTAGCCTCAATTTTCCAAAAAATCCTTTAATTAATTCATTCTTTTGAATGTATTTATTATGTATTTATTATACATTATTATGAATGTATTTCGGTAAAGGAAATTGGTCTAAGAAACGATGAAAAAATATTGATCGGCGAATGTTTTCAAACTCTCAAATGTATGTTTTCGGAAACACTCGCTCGTAGAATCTAATTGAATATCCACAAGTTAAAATATGGCTTCTTTACAGAGAAAGGTAACTTTTTGGCCCTGGATCTGGGAGGAACGAATTTTCGAGTACTCTTGATTACATTAGACGGACAAAATTTCGATATGAAGAGTAAAATCTACGCAATACCACAAAGCCTAATGCTGGGAACTGGTACTCAGCTGTTTGATCATATCGCCCAGTGTCTGGCACTTTTCGTTAAGGATCTGAACCTACAAACTGAGGTTTTGCCTCTTGGTTTCACCTTTAGTTTTCCATTGGTACAAGAAGGTCTCACAGAAGGCAGACTTGTCAGGTGGACAAAGGGGTTCAACTGCAGTGGTGTTGTTGATGAAGATGTCGTTTCTCTACTTGAAGCGGCTATTGCTAGGAGAAACGTGAGTGTTTGTTTTCCTTAAAGTAGGCTTAATTAAAATGATAAAAAATTGCATTCGAATTTGGTCTTTGACTAAAGTGATTTTAAGGTCCATATTACTGCTTCAGGACGTCAAGATCGACGTATGTGCCATTCTGAACGACACCACGGGTACCTTAATGTCATGTGCCTGGAAAAACAAAAATTGTCGCATCGGTCTCATTCTTGGTAATTAAATTTCATTCGACGATCTTTTTAACTGGAAAATGATTAGTAAATTTGCTCCTTGCACTCAGAAACTTAAGTGGGTACATTGCTAGAAACAATTACACATTTTTAAAACCCCATTAATGTATATGGTCTATAAATTCGATAAAAATAGATTTGAACTGTGTTTGCCTAATCTGCACGTGGTCTTCGCATTGTATCAGCTTGCAATGATAACAATTTGGCACGTAAGTTCTTGTTGCAAATAATTGCTCGAGAACTTGCGTCGCACAATGAAGAACACTAAACCATGTCATAAATATTCACGTATGTCATATCCATAAAATGATAAGCACGTGTAAAAAATTATCTGACTTAATTGCTAATGGCACTTTCTTATCTCAGTGCAACTTTGTTTCGTAACCAACTTCCTGTAAGACCTGTGCAAACCATTTCCTAACGTTCAATTTTCTCTGAATTTTAGGAACAGGTAGCAATGCTTGCTACGTTGAAAAAACAGAAAATGCAGAGCGAGCTATACCAGGAAAGTATGTAGCAGAAAAACCTCATATGCTGATAAACATGGAATGGGGTGCTTTTGGTGAAAGAGATACTCTCGATTTTGTCATCACAGAATTTGACAAAGATATCGACGACAACTCTATACATCCGGGAAAACAGATTTTTGAAAAGATGATCTCTGGTATGTACATGGGCGAGTTAGTTAGACTAGTACTAGAAAAACTCGTCAACAGTGGCCTCTTATTCGGTGGAAAATGCCCCAGTGAACTCAGAAAACGAGGAAAGTTCTTTACCAAATACGTCTCGGAAATTGAGAAGTAAGTTCCACTTTTGTGAATATTTACATGTAAAATTCTTTTTCAGTAATAATAGATTTATTGAAAGGATTAAGACATTTTTTAATTATGACTAGAAAATAAGATGCAATTTTCAAATTAAAAGATAAAGTTATCAATAATGCAGAAATTTGGTATTTTATATTAGTATGTACCATAAACAATAATAGAAAATGAAGGGAAATATTTGTGCTAGTTGATGAAAATTGATACATTAACTTCATGATTCTTGTCTACAATATTTTTCTATAATATATGATCAATAAAACCGTTGCATCTTTTATCAAGTGAAATCGATAACATAACCTTAAATTGTTAAAAGTTGTGAATCCAAAAATACTAACGTTATCGAAATTGTTAACACAGACACTAAATATTAATTCAAAGCTTTATTTGAAACAAAAATCATTGAATTCGTAAAACACCAACGCTACCTAAAATTGTTTAAAAATTACAAACTTTTAAAATCTAATGATTTTTTTTTTAAATACTAGGGGGGGGGGGGCTGAAAAACCGAAAAACTTATAAATTCTTGGAAAATACATCATCTTTCAAATCTAATAATTTTTTATTAAACATATCCATTTGCGGTGTAAAATCTGTAAAATGTTAACATAACTTAAAATTGTCTAAAATATCGAATTTTGGTGATGGTTTTTATTTTATGCTTCTTTTCGATGAAAATAAATAGTACAGCCTACAATCTTTGACATTTTAAAATCTTCTTGGAAACTTTATGATTATAAATAATATATGCACATACATTCACAATAATTTATCAGATAAATTGAAAGTTTTAGATTAACTTTTTGTTCTGATAAAAATGTTGTTTAAATTAAAAATTATTTTCTTCGTTTTTTAGTTATTTTTGGTTAAATGAAAAAAATATGTAACAGAAACAGTTTCTTTGATTCCAGACAAATATGTTTCTGAGTGAAAATATTTTTATATACCTCTAATTTTTATAATTAAATATGAAATCTTTCGATTACGAAAAATTATTATTCAAATTTATTGACCTAAAACTTGTTATTTTTTAAAAAGCTATGAGCATTGAGAAGACTTGATGGTGAAGATGATGAAATATTTAATTGTTTTAAGTTTGTTTTTTGTACTATATTTTGCAGATCAGTTAAAATATATAAGAAATTCTTAATTTTTACAAATAGCAGATTGCAACTGAACTGTACATTAACGTCAATTCAACGGGAAAAATGACTTCCCACTTGTTTATGTTAGTAAATGTAGAAAACATAAATTTTTTCTAAAATCACAAAAAATAAGTCTTAGGTCAATTTATTTGAGGCTATCAGTCTTTTACTGAAAATTGAAAAAAACTCTTTTCACCTATGCAAATTATTATCAAATTTTCGAACTGAATGTTTCTACTTTTTAAAAATGTTTACTCAAAAAAATTTGTCTTGAATGAAAGAAATCGTCTCTTTAACATTTTTTATTATTTAACCAAAAATCACTTTAACGTGAAAAAAAATCATTTTAAATTAAAGGACGTTTTTTAATGAAAAAAATCCTTTTTTCGTAATTTATACAATTTAAGAAGACTTTATCGCTTATATGGTAAAATAATTGTCAACATTTTAACTATTTAGGTAAATAATATATTTGTGTACTCATATAGCTAAGCAAAAATGACAGAATGTTATCTTCAACCAATAATAAACACGTGTTTCCGATAACAATTGTTTCGAGATATTAATCGAAAATGGCGCCATGTACTTTTTAATAATTCTATTTTTAGTAAGAAGTGCTGCATTTCGTTTTTCATCCTTCACCAGTAAAACCACTAGTCAACCTAGGCCTAGGGTTTATTTTACAATTTTTCGGGATCTTTTCCTTGCTCATTCGTTAATGTTAGGGTTTAACTTATTACACCATTAAGCCATTTCCCTTTCGGGGTAGGCGTGACTCACTCGGCAGGGGAAAGGAGTAGTGTGTGGATGGGATAGAGATTTTTCAGATTG
>NC_046658.1:116763831-116820793 GCF_010883055.1 Belonocnema kinseyi
CCTACTCTCAAACTTTTTTCTGTTATTTGCCGTAAGCTAAATATTTGATCCGTACATGACCTTCCTGGCATAAACCCACTTTGGACTTCCCAAATCTTTGTACATCGTTAAAATTTTAGAAAAAGAACGTAAAAACGTGATTGAAGTTATAAATATAATAGATGGTGTTGCTCAAAAAGTGCGCGATCTAATCGAGTACAAGTTTTTGCCGCTGAATGTCTAAACTTGTTTAATAAAATTACGAATAGAAGGGAATTTCAGATTTTGAAATCTTATAATATATGTAATAATTTTATAAGTATTCCAATTAGAAAACTTGCGAATTTTTCGTGGCAAATACAAACATTGACGGTTACTCGGAATTTTTTAAATTGTTCAATACTTTTTTCCGTTCCTGTGTGCAATTTGAAATACTTTTCATATCAAGCTTTTCATAAGTATTTATTAAGGTCATAAAATTAAGTAGGCTAAGGAAAATTAGATACTCAATAAATATACTTGTTATTTATAATTGTTCACCATTTTTAAAGGTCCTGTTTTTTTAAGTGTCCCGATTTGTAGTATTTGGCGTCTGGTATCCTTAAGTCCACCTTTCAGTAGTCCAATGAAAATTCAATAAAAATATGCAATTCACGAAACATTTTGTTTTCAGCGACCCCAAAGGAAAGTATACAAATTGTCGAGAGGTTTTAGCAGAAATAGGAATTAGGAATGTGACCGATCAAGACTGTGAGAATGTGAGATACGTTTGTTCGGTAGTATCAAGGAGAGCAGCACATCTGGCCAGTGCAGGAATAGCTGCAGTTCTGAACAAAATGGGAGAAGACAATGTTACCGTCGGCGTTGATGGTTCTGTCTACAGATTTCATCCTCACTTTCACGATCTCATGACTGAGAAGATTGGCCAATTACAAAATCATAAGGTGAGTTAACTGAGATTCTGATTTCAACCGCGAATTGCTGCTACATACTGTTAGTTTATGGATAAATCCTAAACTCCACGTGAAAAATTTCTTTCTGGTTTAGTAGAAGGGATTTATTTTAATCTTTGAAAATAATTGAAGTTCGCGAACTAGACCGTTCTAACAAATTATCAGGGTGGCCACTGAACCAGGAAACCGGGAAAAGATAGTGAATTTATTTTTAGACCGGGAATTATACAAATTTGTCTAGAAAAATATCTATTCAATGAGAGTGAATGATAATTTTTTGTAAT
The DNA here is from genome assembly GCF_010883055.1 of Belonocnema kinseyi. NCBI lineage: Eukaryota > Metazoa > Arthropoda > Insecta > Hymenoptera > Cynipidae > Belonocnema > Belonocnema kinseyi. The sequence goes on from NC_046658.1 coordinate 116,765,048, forward strand.
TCTTTAAATGAATTGAAGTCTCCAACAGGAACGTTCTAACAAATTATCAGGGTGACCAGTAGACCGCGAAATGGCTGTCACTTTATTTTTTGCCTGAAAATTTTACAAATTGTTGTGGAAGAAAAATGTATTCAATGAATTGAAATATCTTATATTTCATATCATATGTTATAAAGACCATTTTCAATAATCTATTTACAGTTCTTGTCATCGTAAGAACAATTTAAGTCCTAATTTAATATAATCGATCGGGCCCTTAAAAATCGATTCTTTATTTAATTAATTTTTGACGATGAAATTTGGAAATGATATCATTATTGCCGTATATTTAAAGTTCTTTTTTAGTATAATTTCAATTCTTGAAACTCCTAAAGTTCAAATAGTGATTGAAATTTTTAATTTTTATAACTAAAAATTGCTTTAATTGAACGTTTTGTATTGGGCCTATAAGGTTTTAAGATATTTAAAAATGTTCAAAGCGATTTAAAAAGATTTCCGAGGATTTTAAAGAATTTATTCGCGAGAATTGAGAGATTTCGTAATATTTTAAATGTTTTCAAACATTTCAAGGTAATTTCAAAGATTTTACGATATTTAAAAAGATTCAAAGGAACTTTTAATCTATTTCAATAATTTGAAGGGATTTCGAAGAATTAAACATATTTTAAGGTATTTCTAAAAAGACCGTATCTAGGTTCACCAAAATACGGTACGCATAAAGAAAATATTTTCAGTTAGCCTAGACACTTTCTTTTAAAAATTCAAAAGACTTTCCAAAAGCTCTACAAACTTTTAAGCCATTTCCAATCATTTTTAAGAAATTTAAATATTTGTTGCGAATTTCTAAAAGATTTAAATAATTCATAATGATTCTAAAGGATTTTAAGGATTATAGGGTATTTTTAAAAATTCAAAAGAATTCTCAACAGTCTTAAAAAGTTTTAAGGGATTTTAACAGATTCCAAAGGATTTGAAATATTTTAGGTCATTTTTAAAAATTTCAAGAAATTTTCTAATGTTTTAAACAATTTTAAGGAATTCCAAATAATTTGAAAGGTTAGAAATATTTTAGGGGTTTTAAAAATATTCCAAGAAGTTTTCATTTATATAACAGTTTTCATGCGGCTGTTAAAGAATTTTCTACAATTTTGGAAAATATCGAATGATTTTACAGGACTTATAAGGTTTTAATCATCAAATTCTATTGAATTTCCTAAAAATTTTCTAAACTTGTTTCAAACTTTCTGAATTCACGTGAATTTCTTTTAAATTGTATTATAAATTTTTAAATTGTTATCATATAATTTTTTAAATTTTTTCCAAATAATTCGAATTTGAGTATGAATTTAACTTAAATTGTTTTAAAATCTTAAGAATTGATCCTAAATTCGTTAAAATTAAATTTTTTTTATTTTAGTCACTTTTGTCGACTTTTTCATTCTCTCGGAGTAAATTAAGGAGTGGCACGTCCCTTGGAATAATAAATAAATTTTATAAATTTAATTTTTGTTATTTAATTTATAAAGAACTACTTTCTTAAAAAAATAAAAATAAATTTTTTCATCAAACTTTCATATTTTTCATTTGAAAAATCAACTTCTTGTATAGACAATTTTTATCTTGTTTTGAAAATTCAATAATTTAGTAACAAAAACTATTTCGTAGAAAATTCGTTTTCTTTAATAACTAGAAATTATTATTTTTTAATTAAAGCCATGTGACGAGTGGGTCACGTGACCAGATTCCTACCTTACCGCCACTTTTTTATTTCCCAAATTATTTTCACACAAAGCTCCACGATGAGTTGAAAATTTGAGATTATAGATAAGGAGCACTAAGAAAGGTGTGTCTGCTCCTAAATTTTTATAATTATGAAAAAAGTAAAAAAAAATTATTTGCAACAATAAACTTTTTTCATAATTATACAAATTTAGGACCAGACCCACAATTCTTAGTGCTTCTTGTTTAGTATCCCAAATTTTCGACTCGATGTGGCGCTTCGTGTAAATAGAAGTTAGAAAATAAAAAGTGTCGGTAAGGTAGGAATCTGGTCACGTGATCCACTCATCACATAGCCCTTAAAGTTTAACTATTCCATTTTTGCTTAAAAATATCCCTTTCTCGGTTTAAAAATTCAATAATGCCCGGATTAACCGACGCATAAAATTCAAAGTTGAGATCAAAATTATTATTTTTGGAATTTATTCTTCAACCAGGAATTCTACAAATTTATTTATTTTAATTAAGGGCATGTGGTACTTAGAAAATTGTCGATTTTACCAGTATTAGGTTCCCCCGGCTTTTTTTCTAGAATAATAAATATTTTGTCTTAAAAATTTGGGAAATGATAGCAAACATGCTAACGGACGTCCCCACACACTTTTTTAGTAGTTTAATTCAAAAAAGTTTTAATTTATCAAAATGTGATTAATTTGCATAGCGCTTAGGAAATAGTATCGATTTTATCAGTGTTCGATTCCTCGGCTTTTTTCCTAGGATAAGAAATATTTTGCCTTCAAAATCTGGGAAATGATAGCGAACATACTAACGGACGTCCCCACACACTTTTTTTGTGGTTTTTTTATCAAAAAATTTTTGATTTTTCTAACAACGTGCGTGTATATTTCGAGGTTATGTGTGTTACAATTCACCCGAGCGTTACTTCCAAACTACACAATATTTTTGGCCGAAAACTTTGGACTTACAAATAAACATAGTAACTAATCTCCCGGAACTAACCTTGTTTGCAGGCAATCAAAAAAGTTTATTTCATAAATAATTTCCAGATTATCGGAAAGGCAGAGATGAAAAACGAAGTAAAAATTTTATTTTTTGTGGAAAAAGCCGGGGAAACATGTGAGTATCACATGCCCTTAAATTAATTAAATTTTTTTAGTTATTTATTTTAAAGTTTTAAAATTTTATTACTATACGTATATGCAGATAGTAAGAGGGAGTAGGTATATTTCATGTTCGAAGAAAAAATATAACATGTTCCAACTTCAAAAATGCCCGGTGACTCGTTTTTCAACTTAACGGTTTTTTGGGCCTAAAATTTCGGGAATTTATCAGGTTATATGCCCCAATACGTAACTCCCTACGGGCCATATGGGCCCTTTTCATGCTGACGTACACTAATGGAAATTTTTTAGATGGATAAATTTTTATTCTGACAACTTTATGTTTTTCAAAACACGTGTGTTGTCATGAAAAAACAAAAGAAAGTTTAACCGATATTTCGTTAAAGTTTATACTGTAAAGTTAATTTTTTTGCAGCGAATCTTTCATCGGAAATCGATGTAAAGTTTAACTTCTGTTTTTTCTGTGCTGAATTTGTACTTGAATCCTAATCTTTTTTTCTTTCAGTTCGACCTGATGCTTTCAGAAGATGGTAGCGGTCGTGGTGCAGCGCTGGTCGCTGCAGTAGCATCGCAAAAGCGGTGAAGATAACGTCGGAGCCATATTATCGAATTTAGAATACAATTATATGTATAATTAATGACAAATTGAAACACTGTTGTACATATATAGCACAAAGCGTAGCCGATGAGGGCTAGTCCTAAAACTATTAGATGATTGTAAATTATATTTCCTATACACGACCTCGATATTTAGAAAATTCAATTTGCTGCATTCGATTCGGTTAGCGAGCTTTGATCGAAAGTCGCGTTCGGAATCTGAAGGGCTCGATCAAAATTAACTTTGTGCATGTTTCGCGTTCTCTAATATATTTTGATACAAATCGTCGCTGTAATTAAAATACGCAACCTCGCACTGTCGTTCAAAATAATTTATTGTAAAGGAATTAAGAGTCAACGAAACTTTCACGCGCGAGATTCTCTGTTACTAATTTTGGCAAAATCTACTGCCAACGAGCACTACAAACACGACAAATTGATACCCGGATGCAAGGGTTTTCTGAGCAGTATAATTGCTTGATATTTTTTTGTAAATTATAAATATAATAGCGCGCTATTAATCAATTTTATTTATGAAAAACGGTATATAGTAAAAACGAATCGAGGAAAGAAACCAACGTTGAAAAATATGTTGTCTACTTGTACAGCTAAATCAGATCCCTATACGAGACGATTTATAAATGATCTTTTATCGTCATTGAAAGTCTTATCATTGTCACGAAAATACTGTGTGTCCATTCGACATGAAAAATTGTTACTTTTATAGGAGTTACTCGAGTCGAATATACCAACATAGGCCTGAGCAAAATAGTCGTAAATGCGAAGCCTGGAATACGGAAATTAGATAGTGGAGTTTCTTTTCTGGGTGTGCGATTATTCACCGGATCGATGATTAAGTTTGACTTAATTTCAAGGCACAATTCCACTCGATTGGAGATTAACGTGTGTACATAGAGGAATGAGTGGATGATGTTTGATCGTCGTTTAGTATCGGCATGATAATGTCAGAAACGACAAGTCGAACTCATCAGTTTGAATGAAAAGCCGCGTGAGTGCAGATGAGAGAAAGGTCACCTTATGCACTTGGAAGGTCTTTCGTAGACGATATAAAATGGAAAACAAAAACAAAAAAATTATCCGAAGGTTTATTCAATTTCCTACTCTATTCCCTCCTCTCAAAACCAACGAACTTTTCATGCATTATCTGAAACTAAGTATGCGAAATATGTATAAAGGTGTTCCGATATTCGAGTATATTAATATGGATGAAGCTATCCAATAAAAATATTCTAAATTGTAAAGAAGACTATCATAATTTGGAAAAATTACACCTGGCTTAAAAGAAATCAAATGATGTGCTTGTTCCAAACCAGACTGAAACAAACCCAAGGAAACCTAAGTTTTTAATGAATCGGAACATCTGATAAGTAAGAAACACAAAGCTTTTCCAACGTGACTGTAAATAACTCAAAAAAAGAGAATAGGAGGGGGTCCTACAATAAAGGGACGATAAAAGTGATAAATCCAAAGTTGGCACGTTCATTATCGTCAATCTGATAAGATGCCCCTATCATTTTGATGCAGGAAAAAGCCGACAAGAAGCTCAAGCAACAAACTATAACAATTTGTGTTTTTTAAACTACTTTCTTCCACAATTCTGCAGTTTTCTTTTGCATCATGCTTCGACGATTGCGTAAATTTAAACCGGTGAGTACAGCATATTAATAAAGACGTTTGTTATTACTGCCACGACGCGCAAACAAGACGGCTGAAAACAAATTATTCTGAAAATTTCAACACTACGTGGGCATGCAAGTCAATGTGTTGTTGAAGAATTAAGAAGGTACAAACATTTTTTTTTTAACGGAGTCTATGTACTCTGAGAGATATGAAAAAATATGTATAGGTGCGACTATAAAGTGAGTAAATACTTTCGACGATGTAAAAATGCTTTATTTTATATGTATCATTTCGATTCATCACATTTTTTACATTTAAGAATATAAATGTTGTTAATTATGTACACGTTGAAAATGCAAAATAAAATTTATGAAATCCTATGTTACATTTTGATAATTAGAGTAGAAACTTTGCTTCTTTTTTGTTGATGTATTTATTGTTCTTTAGAAGTCACCTTTTTCTGTAAAATAACGGATAGAAGTTTGTACATTCTTAAATAATTTCGAGAATAATTAGAATGTTTGATATTTCGCTTACCAAACTTTATAAGCAGACTCTCAAAGTTGGAGCGAAAACAAAATTAAAAAAGGGTGGTCTAAAAATGCATTGGCATTTTTTTCGAACTTTCATGCATATACATAAAATACTACATTACACTCTTAAAATTGTTTAAATAACTTATATTTTAACCATTTTCTCTTAGAATAGAGTTAGAAAGTCGCGCTTTTTTACAAAGTTTCCAACTTTTCAGATTGGCCAAAGCAATAATCGATTAAATTTAACAGAAATAATTGTTTAAACCATTTATTATTATATATGATAATAGTCGTTCAGAATAATTTTAGAAGGTTGAGGGTTTTTCCCGAAATTTTTAACTTTTTGTCCACTTTTCATTTAGTAATGTAATAATTAATGCAAGTTAACAAATTTAATTGTTTAAACAATTTATTACTATTTCTTATTTTAGATAATTGTTACAAAATTTATGTTTTTTCTAAAAATTTCAACTTTGTATTGACTTTTTAGTTATAAACAAATGATAAATACAAATTAGAGAGAATCACTTTTAAACCGTCTCCTTCTTTTGGTGAATATATTTTTTTGTAATAAACCCGATTTCTGAAATATTCTTAAAATTTTAGACATGGATCATATTGAATGTAAGTTTTCCTTCAAGCAGTTATTTAGAGCCTTCTTGTTTAAATTAATATTAATATTTATTATTTGTTCCTAACTAAAAAATCAAAGAAAAGCTGATAACCACAGAAAAATGAAAAACCAGCAAAGTTCGACAGGATTACTATTACAAAAGATATTTATGAACAATAATACATTGTTAAAAAAATTATGTTTGTTGACTTGCAATAAATAATATCTCACTAAGTAAAAACTCCACAAAAAGTTTTAAAAATATATTAGAAAAAAACCGCAACTATATATAGAATTACTATAGGAGAAGATAGTTATCAAACATAATCATTTATTTAAAAAATTATATTTGTTAAATTGCATTTATTATTATCATATAATAATACTCCGCTTTTTGTAATTATATGGGTAAAAAGCAGTGTAAAGTAAAAACGAATCGAGGAAAGCAACTAAACTTGAAAACGATTTTGCCTACCTGTACAATGTATGTACAATGTAAATTGTTAAAAAAATTATGTTTGCTAACATGAATAAATTATCTCACTCTATCTAAAAAGTGAATCAAAAGTAGAAAAATTTAAAAAAAAAGGAACCTTTCTAGCATTATTCTAAAAAAATATTATTACAAATAATAATAAATGTTTAAACAATTATTGACTTTAAATTTGATTGATAACCGCATCGCTCTAAATGAAAAATTTAAAACAAGTTGAAAAATTAAGTAAAACGTGCGACTTTCTAAATCTATTATAAGAGAAAATTAAAATAAACATTAAATTGTTTAAACTAATTTTAAATTAATTCTAAAAAACCTTAAAAAAATGATAATTTTGCTCAAAACTCGCAAAACCCAATTTTTCAGTTATGGGATTTACTTGGGCCCTATAAAACAAACTTATGTGGGTGATATTTAGAAAGTAATTTTTGGCTCGTATCCTATAATTGTTAAGAGGAATGCTGAGTTTCAACCCGACTCACCTGATATTAACAATTCTGAAATTTCATTTATGAAATAATTATGCCAATGAAATCGTTTCCTTGTCGTTTATTCCAATGAATAAATATAAAAAATGAGTGCCAAAGGCACAAAAGACTATTACACCAAAACAATGCACCCGATATCCGGACCTCGTTAACAGAACTGTTACGCTGCAACCTGGCGTGCAATATTGCACGTCAGATTGCCAAAGACATAATGTCCCGGAACTCCGGAAGTTAGATCCGCAAACTTACTTTTTCTAAAAAATTTAAGTTGTGCTAAATTGTGCTAGACTTGTGTTCAGTTGTGCCGTAAATAGTTTTTTGAAAAATCAAAAATTACGGGCACAATTTTTGAAAACCTTTTTTTTGCTAGATCCGCAACTTCTTACTAGAGTAAAAAGAAAGGTTGTGCTAGGCGGCTCGAAGTATACACAATTTTGTGCAAGTAATAAAAATTCCAAAAACCTAACCGTTTCAAAAAAAAACCAAAAAAAATTATTATATTTTGAAATTTCGAAAAACTAAAACTTGTGCTAGTTTGTGCTCGATAAATGCAGTCTTTATTCCCTCTAACAAAATTACGCGATATCAACAGTTCTCACATGAAAATTCAAAATGTAAAACTCAAAAAACATACAAGATACAAAAATAACTAAATTTCGAAAAAATAAAACTTGTGCTAAATTGAGCTCGACAAATGCAGTCTTTATTCCCTCTAACAAAGTTACGCGAGATCAACAGTTCTCATAAGAAAACTCAAAATGTAAACTCCACACGAAATGTCCAAAATAGTCAAATTTTGAAAAAATAAAATTTGTACTGAGTTGTGCTCGACAAATGCGTAATTTTGTTGGAGGGAATAAAGACTGCATTTGTCGAGCACAACTCAGCACAAGTTTTATTTTTAATTGTGTATACTTCGAGCCGCCTATAGCACAACCTTTCTTTTTACTCTAGTAAGAAGTTGCGGATCTAGAAAAAAAACGTTTTTCAAAAATTTTGCCCGTAATTTTTGATTTTTCAAAAAACTATTTACGCCATAAACGAGCACAAGTCTACCACAATTTAGCACAACTTAAATTTTTTAGAAAAAATAAGTTTGCGGATCTAACTTCCGGGACATGAAGATATAATGTAAAATAATTAGTTATTAATTTATAAATAAATTATTCAATACATTTTACATGAAATTATTTTTCTGTCTTGCCGATAATCTTATTTTCATAAAATCAAAGAAGCCCATCAAAAAGTCAATCGATATGTTCTGCCAAAATTACAAAATTTTTAACTTATACAGCAGTCTAATTCCAATTTAAAAAAGTTTTCTTCGTATAAACAATATAACCTTTTTTAATTTTGCAATTCGTTATTGATTGATAAATGGTCACCGAAGGTTCGTCAGTATAGTTCAATAATCCACGCGTCTTGAAATCGCAAACAATTAAATCCAATACAATTCTTTCATTCCCAATTTTAAACATATCCTCTTAAAACGAAGTAAATATTTCAGCTCAGAAATTTTAAAACAATATTGGTCGGTTATGGTAGGTTATGATACGCCCTATTAAAATTTCCCGACGTTGTAAACTATGTAGTAAACGATATTATAGCTATGTAGAAAATGACGTCTTGTGCTATGTATGAAACGACGTAGGAAAGTACGTTGCAAATTGGGATAGTAAAGGACGTAGGACCCGACGCCGTTTCCGAGGCAGTTTACGACGTACCTTTAGACGTATAGTATCCGGCGTAGTTTGCGGCGTCAATTAAGGCGTAGTTTACGGGTTCGTTTGATACGTAGTTTACGACGTCATTCACTGCGTAGTTTACGATAACGCGATATTATTTTTCTAATAATATACTTAATTATTATAAGTAATAAAAGAAATAAAATTCTAATTCTTTCTTTTCGTTTTATATGCTGCCTGATAGATATCTTAAAATATTGTAGCAACAAAAAGTTTAAATAAATAATTTTAATAAATATATAATCTTGTTTCATTGAAAGCGACAACCAGTGCCTGGAAAAATAATTTGCGTGATATCGTAAACTACGCCGGAAAGGACGTCGTAAACTATGTATGAAATGACACGTAAATTGCGTAGTAAGCGACGTAGTAAACTACGCCGGATACGACTTTGTAAAGTATGCCGTAAACTGCGTCAGAAACAACGTTGGAACCTGCATACGTCGTTTACTATCCCAATTTCCGACGAACATCCCTTACATTGATTCGCACGTAATTTCTGACGGCATTTTAGACGTAATTTACGACGTCGTTTCCCACGTAGCTTAGGGCGTTGTTTCAGACGTCGGAATTTTCAATAAGAGCGTAAAAGCTTCTTCAATTAAGAAATCAACGCGAACATATATATTACATTATACATTACTATTGTATTCCCAAAATTAAAAAAACTTTCTTCATATGACAAAATTAACAACATATTTTTTAAATCGTCGATCGACGCGTCTCGAAGACGTGCACAAATAAACTAATAAATATAAGATTGCTGTATTTTGAATATCAAAAAAGTTTTTCTCATATAAATAAGGAAACAGTTTTTGTTTGTTGTATATCTAAAATAAGAAAAATCACATATTTCTAAATGGCCGATCTAGCTCAAAATCCTATCAAAATCCTAATTTTGAGATATGGTGATATGGAACTCGTTACAGGTACAGTTACTAGACAAAGTAACTTCAATTTACATTTACATTAGTTAAAGCAAGATTTTGTACTCATATTTTTTAATCAAGTAGTTTCATCATTAGCCAAAAGAATATTACATTTTTTTACGGGAAAAAATGAATTTTTAAGCCAAAAGGACGAATTTTCAATAAAAAGTTACTTTTGAACAAAACAGGTAATTTTCAAGCAAATAGTAGAATTTGTTAGCAAAATATTTGAAGTTTTCACTCTACAAAAAAAAACGAATTCGAAAGAAAATAGTTACACTTTCAACGAGAGATACATTTTCAACTAAAATTAAGTCTTTAACCAAACAAATGAATTTATCCTCACAAACCCTCTGAAATCTAATGATTAAATTCATCGGATCGTTTGAATTGTTTCATAAATCTACCTGAAATCTTTGGAAATCTTTGCGAAATATTGGAAATATTTTATGATATTTGTGAATTTATTTCAATCTTTGTGAAATCCTTCAGAAATCATTGAAATCTTTGTGCACTCTTCGAAATATGTCTGAAATTTGTTCTAATTGAAATCTTTGAAAATATTTGCAAAATATTTAAAATAACTTAAAAATATTTGATAATATTTGTGAAATTATTAAAATTTTTGTGAAACCTTTTTGGGAAATCTTTGTGCAATATTTAAAGTCTATCGGAAATCTTTGTGAAATAATTAAAGTTTTTGTGAAATCTTTTAAATCTATCCGAAATCTTTGCGAAATATATTTGAAATTTTGTTAATCTTAGAGAAATTAATCAAATCTTTGTGACATCTTTTTAAAATCCAAAATCTGTGCTAAATATTTTACATCTTTGTGAAATATTTTTAATCGATCGGAAATTTTAGCGAAACCTTCGAAAATTTTCAAAATCGTTGGGAAATAATTTAAATCTTTAAAATCTACCTAAAATCTTAACTAAATTTTCGAAATCTTTAAAAATCTGCGAAATATTTTCGAAATTTTTGGTAATATTTGGTAAATTTTTGGAAAATCATTAAAATATTAGGCAATATGAATTCCATAGTTGTATTTACTATTTATTGTATATTTATTATTTTTGTAAAATGTTCACATAATATAATATTATTTATACCACGTACAAAATGTGACATTCAATATTATAAGTCTCTGCCCCTGCCCCCACCTAGAAAAAAAGGCTGCGGCGCTTCTGCCTCCATGAGGAAGTAAAATCAATAGTTTTCTCAAAAATATGATCTCTGCTGTATCAACATGTTCTGTCAAGGGAGTGGCTCTATCTACACTACCTTGAAAAAAAAGTTGAACTAACGACATGGTCTTCTGCTCACTCTGTTTTGCGTCGAATCGAGAAAATGTGTTGTTAGTAGTTTCGTTCCGTTTCTTTCATTTGACACCTATGAAATATTGACGTTTCTCCGTAAAATAATCTAAACCATACGGCAACGCACAGGAAAAAATGCAGAAAGTTTCCAAATTTTCGTACATTCTAATTTACGTCAATCAGACCCAAAAATAAGACAGAACTTCTCTGGCAACTGAGTAATACAAAATGATTAGCGGTCTTCAAGTTGCTCTAAAAAATGCTATTGACGTGGTGAGTGACGTGATTTCATTATAGTAGGCAAAAATTGTTCATGTTTTTTTCTATTATGAATAGTTTATGTTATTAAACTTTGTACAGTTCAGAACAACTTTGTATATTATTACATATCCGGATACGCTTCAGCATATGTACTTGCTTAAGTTTCTATGTATGATTTCCATGATCATAACAGGTTTGTTTACTCCGTAGAGATAGTTAATGTTTCACCTTTTGTATTCATCATCATATTACAATTTATAAGCTCATATTTTCTCACTCATCGTTTTCATTATATAATTACTTTGTGCTATGTGCTTTGAATTTTTTATTTTATTTGTGTGTATTCACTTATGTACATTGTCTTTTGCGCCAATAAATTATTTATTTACTGTTTCATCCGTGTTGTTGCTTTAATCCTCATCTCATAATTCGGAAAAAACGCTTTTTTTATTTCCAACTTTTAGGCAACATTTCAAATTATAGTCTATAGAAAAACATTTTGTTCATTTGGACTCTAAATATAAAAATAAAAACAATTATATTTTATACAGGCCTTGGATTCACTTTAGAAATAAAAAATAGCGTTAAACGTATCACAAATTTTTAAAAAGAGTGTCAAAAGATTGCCATAAAAATTTTCTACTATTAAAAATTGTTTTAAAATGTTTTATTTGACTTTCAATTCAACAATTTGATTTTTTTCATTCTTGACTATTTTTTTTAATTGAAAATTAAACGCTTTTTATTAAACTCATCTTTTTTTTATTGAAAATGTATTTTTTTTAAATTACATCTATTTTTGTTAAAAATACATCCCTCTGGTTAAAAATTAATCGATTTCTTAAGAAAATTAACTTTTTTGTTGAAAACTCAACTGTTATGTAGAAATTTCATAATTTAAAAATGTATTCATGATTTTGAAAATTCGCCTTCTATGGTTAATTTCAATAGTTTATTTTTTCTTCTTTCAAATCTTTTTTTGTTGAAATTTCAACAATTATATATTTTTTTATTCAAACCTTTACTTGAAAATTCGTTTTTTTTTGTTTAATTAATTTTTTAAACTGAAAATTTCTGTGTTATAGAAAATTCGTCTTTTAACTTGAAAATGTAACAATTTCATATAAAATTAAACTGTTTTGTACCAAATTAAATTTTTCAAATTAAAAAAAATTCTCCATAAAAATTTAACTACTCCATTTTTATTAAAAACTAACATTTTTTAGTTTAAAAATTCAAATATTCAGATAATTATTTTAATATTAATGCAGTAATATGAAGTAAAAATTAATCAAATAAAATTTGGGCACTGATGTCACATACATTGCTCAATATCTTTAGTTTGAAAATTTATGTAATTGGTTAAAAATTGGTATTTTTTTAGTAAAAAGTAATTGTTTAAACTGTAAATTTAACGATTTTATTATAAATTGAACTGATTGGTTGTAATTAAACTTTTTTGTTAAAAATTTATATTTTTGGTTTGAAAATTGTGTACTATTCGGTGAAAAATTTAACTTTCTTGGTTACAAAATTGATCTTTTTTAGTTTCAAAATTCAAATATATAGTTAAACATTTTTATCAAAGCAAAGATATAAGCTAAAAAGTAATATATAAAAAAAACTTCAAAATTTATGTATTTTGTTGGGAATTAATCTTTTTTGATAGAAAATTGACCTTGTTGTAGTTGATCGAAAATTCATCTTTTTGATTGAAAAATTAACTGTTTTGTAAAAATTTCGTATTTTGAAAATGTTTGAACTTTGTTGTAAAATCGTTTTTTATGGTTAAATATATAAAAAAACTTCAAAATTTATGTATTTTGTTGGGAATTAATCTTTTTTGATAGAAAATTGACCTTGTTGTAGTTGATCGAAAATTCATCTTTTCGATTGAAAAATTAACTGTTTTGTAAAAATTTCGTATTTTGAAAATTTTTGCACTTTGTTGTAAAATCGTCTTTTATGGTTAAATTTAATTGTTTTTTATTAAAATCATTTTTTGTTAAAGTATCAACTATTAAAATTTTCGCTAAACACTCATCTTTTTAGGGTTGAAAATTCAACTCCTCGGTTGAAATTTAAACTGCTTTCTTAAAAGTTCATTTTTTCGTTAAAAATTCAAAATTTTAGTTGAAGATACGTTTTATTTGTTATTAAAAAATGATTTTTCAGACTTAAAATTGAACTATTTTACTGAAAATTCAACCGATTGGTTGTAAATTAAATTTTTTTCTTGAAAATTTATATTCCGTGGTTGAAAATTCAACTGTTTTATAGAAAATTCGCCATTTTTGCTAAAACATTTGGTATACAATTGGACTATTTGGTACAAAATTAAACTGTTTTTTATAAAACTCGTTTTTTATTAAAATATAATTTTAAATAAAAGTTTAACTTGCATTTTTGATTGCATTTTTTTTAGCATAAAAATTCAACTTTTTATGTAGTTAAAATTGGTTTTAATTTAAAAAATATAAACTAAAAAAAAAATCAAATAAAATTTAGACTAAGATAAAATAAATTACTCAAACTATTTGGTTGAAAAAGTATGTAATTTGTTAGAAATTTTTCTTTTTTTTTTTAGGTAGAAAATTCACCTATTTGTCTAAATGTATGTATATGTTGTTGGGGATTCATTTTTTTGGTAGATATATTATGAGTCGAATATTAGATAGATATTAGTCGAAATTTCATCTTTTTGGTTTAAAATTTAAGACAGAATAGAAAAATCCCTCCCCTCCGTCTTACTAAAAAAAAGAAAAACTGCTCACTCACGACCATTTGGTTGAAAATTCATCTCCTTGGTTGAAAATTATTTGTTTTTTTCCTGCAAATGTAAATATTCTAATTGAACCACTTTATTGACATAAATTGACTGTTTGTTTGAATATTCAACTTTTTGTGCAGAAAATTAAATTTATGTTGAAAATTCTTATTTTAGCGTTGAAAGTACAAATGAAATCATTCTTTATTGAAAATTCAACTATGTTTTTGAAAATTCATCTTTTTAGTTCAAAAGTTACCGGTTTCACAGGAAATTTCAACTTTCATGGATAAAAATGTAACTGTTTAGTTGAAAATTAATCTTCTTTGGTTCAGGATTTAACAATTTTGCTGAAAATTCGTCCGTTCTGGTTCAATTCAACTGTTTTTAAATTAAAAATTAAAATATTTTGCTGCTTAAAATATCAGAAATTCATAATTCATCTTATTTTGTTGAAAATTTAACTACTTGGTTGAAAGTTGAACTACTCTCTTAACTCATGAAAAATAGTCAGATTTTGCTAATCGTCTAATATTACCTTGATAGCATTTTGAGCGAATTAGCGAAGAAGTTGAACAATATTTTTTTAAGGAAAAGTAAAGAAATAGTGGCAATAGTGTGGTGAGTCCGAGGCCTGTTTTATATTATCAAACGGATGTAGACTGTTCATGCTATCTTAAAAACTTAAACAATCGGCATACACTGTGTTCCTCGACTGACTACGACACAAAAGAGCTCGCATAAGCCAGTTTTTTCTGAATATACTTCTGGGATGCCCCACGATCATTTTTGGCCTAAAAAGAACAAAATCGCTTGAGCCGTTTTTAGAAACCTTTTTTTTTTAAGAGATTAATTAACCAATTTTAATGAAAATAATTTGAACGTTGAATTGTGTTGGCTCGAACCATTCAGTCTGGCATCCGAAAAAGGGCTGTAGGTGCTGAACATCTTACAAAAACTGAAAACCTTCAATATTTTTAAAAAATGGTGAAAAACGTGGGAAAAAACAGTTTTTTTTTAATTTTCTCATTCCGGTTCATTCTATGGCCCAAACACTCTCACAAGAATTAAAGCGCTTTAGATTTTCTGAAAAATTAAATAAATAGAATGTTCTATCTCTAAAAGTTTGATAGTTATGATGATAAAAAGTTGATTTTAGGCGAATAATTTAAATGAAAGCATATATATATACATAGTTTTAGGGAAATAATTTATTTCCAATCCATATCTGGTAAATACTGCTGAATAATTAATTGAAGAAGACTGGATTTTGAGTAGATCTAAAAAAAACATTGCTCTCACAGAACCAAAATTATGGCCTTTTGAATATGACCCTTTTTTATGAAATTTTGTTCAACATCAATTTTATAAATAAAATTTTTCGTTTTTCATAAGAATTAATTTCCCGAGCATTTTCTTTTTCAGATTTGCTAAAAATTAGGTCCTCCTTAATCTATTTGGTGGAAATGAGTTCTCTTGAAAAACGAGAAATTTTATTGATAAAATTGATGTTAAACAAAATTGTATAAAAAAGGGTCCTATTCAAAAGGCCATAATTTTGGTTCTATACGAGCTAGAGCAATTTTTTATTTTAGAGCTACTCAAAATCAAGTCTTCTTCAATTAATTATTTAGGAGGTTTTACCAGATATGCATAGGAAATAAGTTATTTCCCCAAAACAATGACGCCATTTAAAAAAAAAACTTATTTTTTCCCACGTTTTTCACCATCTTTCAAAAGTATTGAAGGGCTTCAGTTTTTGTAAAATGTTCAGCACCTACAGCCCTTTTTCGGATGCCAGACTGAATGGTTCGAGCAAACACAAATCAACGTTCAAATTATTTTCATTAAAATTGGTTAATTAACCTCTTCAAAAAAAGAGGTTTCTCAAAAACGGCTCAAGCGATTTTGTTCTTTTTAGGCCAAAAATGATCGTGGGGCATCCCAGAAGTATATTCAGAACAAACTGGCATATGGAAGCCCTTTTGGGTTGAAGTCAGTTGAGGCACACCGTGTATGGTGATTGTAGAATATGCAAAAATATTTTATCACCATTTCTGACTACAATTAAAACCCAAAAAGTTAATCTCAAACTTCCTGCAGAGAGCCGTATTTTATTACAGATAGCTCCACCCGCCACGCCGTTCCAAGATTTCACTTATCATTGGAAACAGCTCATGAATTTCTATGCCGATCATTTAACTGACACTAAGGTACCGATAGAAACAACAGGAATTCCTCGCCACTTGGACATACTTCTGCAAATTTTAATAGATGAAGAAAAAGAAAACGATGAGCCTGGACCATGCTTGGAATATTTAATACAGCACAAACTCCTGGATTTATTGGCCACTTTAGCTTGTGCAGAATCTCCCCCAGGAATGAGACTAGTCTGCCTAACTTTCTTTCGAAAATTACTAACCAGATCAAAACATCCTCTGCTGCATCATGCAGCTATATTCTCTCCAATTCAAAGGTTGATAGCCATCTGTGATGGAAACCTAGCTTCGCCAATAGAAAGCGAGGAAGTGCAATTTCTTCTAGCTCTTTGTTTCTTAGTTTGCAAATATCCTCACTGTACGAGCCTTGTTAATGAATCTAGGAATATCCGCAGAGAGTGTAAGACACCACACGGAGATTCAGAAAGAACAGAAATTCAAAGCATCACCTATGTTCCTGTTAGGAAATGCAACAAGTCTAATCCTTTATTCCAGCCACTTAATACTCAAGCAGTCACGCTAGTGAATCCAAATTTATTTACTGCTGCACATAGCCGAAGACGTTCAATTTGTTCGGATCGAATTTCCATTAAAAGCTGTAGCCTTCGAGGAGGTTCACAGGAGTCACTGGAACACAGGCGTGATGTGACAAATGGTTCACAGAATGTCCCAAGTTGTTCGAACACATCAAGTCGATCTAATGGATCCTCTGGAGATGTTGAAAGCGTTTCACAATCTTCAAGTCCACTTTCTCCGAAATTTAGTTTTGATAATGCGTTGACGATTGGGAATAGTTGTGATACTCGAGATAGCGTAAGCTCTGTTAATGTACCTGATGAGATGGAAGCAACGTCCTGTGATACAGCAGTCACTATTTTAAATAGGATTGAAAACTTGAAGATAGATACTGATTATGCAAAGCACGATTCCTGTGAAACAAATAGCATCGAGAGTCCTTTAAGTGATTTAGAAAATCCTGAAAATTCAAAGTGTTTATTGCTTGATTCCCTGAAAAGCTACATCAACAGTGCTGTGAGTATACATTTATAACATTAAAAATTTTAATTATTTTTTTAGGTGATTACAAGGAATCTGTACTATCTGAGGAGATGGTAACAATCGATCAGTGGAGATCTCTTTCACCGACCGTGAAAATGGAAAATCAACACTATCGATAATAACTTTAACTCCTCAAATAACAGAAAATTCTTAGCGTCTTTTCAGGCTAGATGATTAATTTTTTTACTTAAAATATTTTTTCATAAAAAAGTTCTTCTCATTTCGCTTCGCTAGCAATCGAACCCAGGTCTTCTGATTATGGGTCGGGTGCTCTAAAGTCTAACCACTCAGCTACTAAAGGAGTAGTTTAGTGGTTAGAGCACCCCACCGGCATTCGGAAGACCTGGGTTCCATTGTCAGCGGAGCGAAAGCAGATCTTTTTTCAGATAAAATATTTTTATTCTTCAGACGAGTAAGGCCAGTTCTAGTTATAAATTTTGTATCTTAACATGCCTGTTTAAAAATCCCGATATCAAAATTCCTTGACTTTTTCGTGACCAATTTTTCATTTTCCCTGATAGGTATAAATTTTTATTTGAGGTATTAATTAATTAAAAATGAATAAAAAATGTGTCTAAATTTATTTTTAAAACGTTTATTTACAAGAGTCATATAGAATTTTATAAGGGGACGTGCAAAAAATAACGTAAGTCGATTTATTGGGTGGATCTGATTGGTAAAAAAATATCACTGTTTTTTATCGGGAGGTAGGGAGGCATTGGGACATTTTACATAAGTAACTTTTTTCGCCATTTAAGTATTACAAATTAATTGTGCATTTTCAGTGAAAAAATACATTTTTAATCCAATAGTTCATTTTTCCACCAAAGAGATGAATTTCCATCCAAGACGATTAATTTTCTACCAAAAAAGAGGAATTTTTAACAAAATAAATGAAGTTTCATCTAGAAAAGATAACTTTCAAGTTGCGAAAGTATTTTGAACAAGAAAAAACAACTAATTTTTATCAAACTAGTTCAATATTCAACTAAAGAGATAATTCTCCAGAAAAATGAATTGTCAGCAAAAGTTGAATAGTTATTGTATATAAATATTGTAAACAGACACAGATTAATTTTTATACCAAAAAGAAGAATTTTTAACAAAAGAGTACAATTTTTTACCAAGAATGATTTATCAGTCAATAAAGAAAAAAATTCTGATCCAAAATGTTTAATATTTAACCCAAAAAGATTAATTTTCTACAAACCAATTAAGGTTTCAATCCGAAAATATGAATTTATAATACAAAAATATACATTTTCAAGGAAAAATGGAATCATTTTTAATGCCCTAAAAACGAATTTTGTACGAAGCAATAGAATATTTAAAACAAAAATATGATTTTTCAACAACTAAATTGTTAATTTTTCAACTAAAAGAAATGAATTTTTAACTGAAATAATGAATCTTCAAACAAAATAATAAATTTTTAACTTATGTAGTAGAATTTTCACCCAAAAAGGTAAATTTTATTCGCAAAAAAGAAAAATTTTCAACAATATACATGAATTTTCAACTGAAACAAGTTCATTTTCAATCAAACAGTTGAAAGTTTAAGCAAAAAAGATTAAATTTTTACGATAACAGATGAATTAAAATAAAAATCCCAACCAAAAATGATTTTTATCTGTCAATAAAAAAATTCTCATGTAGAATATTGAATTCTTCAGACAAAAAAAAGCATTTTCTATAACACAGTTAAGTTTTCAACCCAAAAATATGAATTTAAAAAAAAAACGTTCGTGTGAAACACAATGGTTGAATTTTAATGTAAAAATAAAACGAATTTTCGAGAAAACAATAAAATTTCACAACATAAAAAAAGAATGGGTTTCAAATAAAAAAAATTAATTTTTAACTAAAAAAGATAAATTTTCAACCAAAAATGGAATTGTTCTTTCAAGCAGTGGAAATTATAAAGCGAAAATATGAGTTATCAGCAACAAAATAGTTCAATTTTCAACTGAAAGAACTTAATTTTTAAGTAAATTAATAAATCTTTAAACAAAATATTAAAGGTTTAACCAAGTATTGGAATTTTCAACCGAAAATAAATAACTCTTGTACAAAAAAAAATTACAACAAATCATGAATTTTCAACTAAAACGGATAAATTTCCAACGAAGGAAATAAGTTTTCACTTGATAAGATCAATTTTCATCTAATAACGTTACGTGTCCGCCAAAAAAGACGAATAATCAACAAAATACACCGATTTTCAACCAAATAATTGAATTTAAAATAAAATAGATAAATTTTTAGCTCAAAATAGAATAGTTAAATTTCCAGCGAACAAAAATTTATTTTCAACCTAATATAATTTATTTTTCACAGAGGAATTAAATTTTCCACTGGTCAGATTAATTGTCAATAAAGACGATTAAATTTCTTTCAAAGAAGCATCTTTAGCCAAACAAAACAGAAATATATGTATATTCATTCTCTAAGTTTATAATATCCTAATAATATTTCATGGGGGCGGGGAGGGAGGGGCAAACAAATCCTATGGTATTTTGCATGGTGCAATGGGGGATTTAAAATTTCAGAAAAAATGACTTACGTAATTAATGGATGACCCCTTAACTTCAACTTCAATTAATACAAAATTCCCTGACTCTTTCAGGTTTTTCCTACACGGAGAAACTCAGTTATAAAATTTGATGGTGTAATATTTATTTTTACAATATTGCAATAGCAAGCCAGGATATAGAGTCACTATTGCAAGAATTACTATTGTGAATATTAAACTCTAAAATTATTATTCCTATTGAAATATAAAATAAATAAATAAATAATTGCACTCATACCAAAAGAAACTTACTATAATCCCAAAGACAGACTGTGAAGTTTACAAAACACAATGGTAAAAAAATTCTGTCTATA
Organism: Belonocnema kinseyi; assembly: GCF_010883055.1. Taxonomy (NCBI): domain Eukaryota; kingdom Metazoa; phylum Arthropoda; class Insecta; order Hymenoptera; family Cynipidae; genus Belonocnema; species Belonocnema kinseyi. The sequence continues at coordinate 116,785,466 of NC_046658.1, forward strand.
TATTCATTCTACGCATTTCTATTTTTTCCCATAGAAAATAGGAAAAACTTCTATGGTCGAACGAGCAAAATAAAAAAAAATCGCATTCACTTCACGCGCTATACATTTTATACATTAAACATACAATTAGATATTTATACTTTATTCTAAGCTGAAAGAGAAAAAACCTTGTTAGAAGATATCAGTCCTGGTCGGAATTGAACACGGCTCTCCGGGGCAGCAGAACGGAGATATTTCCCTGTGATAAAACAATTTATGAGGCTTAGGAATTTTATTATCCTCATGAAATTCGGTGCGTGACGTCATTTGGTACTGAATCGTGAAGCACTACATTCAATTGTTTTTTCTTTCATTGCAGCTTCTCATTGAAAATTGTAATTTTTCTTACCTGTTTTGCAACTTATGTTATTTTAAATGCTAGTTATTGCAGCTACGGTTATATCATTTAATTTGTGAATATCACTGTTTGCAACTTCAAACTGCTGTCAAAAATATCAATATTATAATGCCAAATTTTACGATCAATAGTTTCTCCGTGTAATATTCCCTAATTTTACTACTAACTTTCCTATAAACTTAGCACGGACACGAACCGCTTGAGTTGTCGAACGGTCTCGATGCCGGAAAGGCAAGAATTTGTAATCAGAAGCGGCCTTACTAATCTACTTTTCTTCAATTGAACTATTTTTTCAATGAATGGTTTACAAATTTCAGGATAACACAGTGAGAATAAGGGCCTGCGAGGGAATCATGGTTTTAGCATCTTTGGAAGACACGTCCTTTGTTAGTTCAATCGCTCAAAGTAATCTTCCACTAGTTTTATCTAGGCGTCTAGAGAATCTCTTTAATTCAATACCAGCACATGTTTATCCCAACGAAATCGACGATGTCGAAGTAACCTGGGGTTTGGATTCCCCTCTTTTAACAAGTGAAAAAAGATTTCCCGGGTGCAGGAGAGTAGCGGCATTTTTCATGTGGCTAGATTTCTGTGATCAACTGATAAAAGAAGCGCACCCGAAGGTCGCAGAAGCTTTGTCAAAAACGATCAGGATAGAATTCTTTGAAAAAACTGTCACATCGGCTCTTTCGGATCATCATGCCGTACTTGTAACTTCACTAATCACAAAGTGTCTCAAGGAAATTACGTCCACTTTTTTATCTCGTGGTAAATATTTATGGTTATTAACAAAGCTTAATGTAACTTGCAGTAATGGGAAGTAACTGGTTTCCCTTCACTAGTAAATGTTACTAGCTACTTTTTTGGTCACAAAGTTACTTTTGCTAATAAGTAACGAATTACTAATTAGTTACCCCTAACAGTGGATCATGAACCTACAGTAGATAATTGTGTAATTAAAAGCACAAATATATACAAAAGGATTCTCTCCAATTTTAATGTATTAACTCATAGTGTTCTAACTATTCATTTAATTAATTATTCTACAAACATTAGTTTTTAAATTAATAATTATCTACTGTAGGTTCATTATCTATTCTAGAGGGGTCTCCCTTACACGCAGAAAAAAGTCTGCGAAACTTATACGTTTTTCGTTTAAAATAAGGACTTGAATGTATTTATAAAACGGATATTTTCCGTAATATTCGCTGAAATTTTCGATCAAGTTCACATCTTCAAAATGCAAACTTGATTTAGTTGAAAATCTTGTAACTTTGACAGTCACATTTTTCTCTGTGTGCATTTTTGTCAGTAACAGTAACTATAGAAATCGTTTTTTTTAAATTACTTTTGAAATACAGTTCACAATTGTTGGTTTATTAACTCGAGAAGGGACAGATTGAACGATTTTTCTGTTTAAAGTAAACAAAAAATTAATTCATAATAAATTTAAAAAATACCCAATAAAATGAATAAAATCCGAGCATAAAAATTCAATTGAATTGAAAATAGTTTAATAAATCCAAAATATTCCCCAGATTTGAGTAAAACTGTAGTAAATTTAGAAGAATTCAAGGGGATTCAAAATAATTTCATTATATGTCTAATTGAAGGTGATTTAAAAGACTTCAGGGCGAATTAAAAAATTAACACATTTATTTTAATCTATTTAATCCTATTTAATCTATTTAATTCGGGATAAATGAATAAGAATTCAGGATGAATTCCAATTCATATGAAATGAGTTGAAAACGTCCGAAACATTCTACTAATTTCAGTAAAATAGGAGTGAATCGTTCTAGAATTTTATCAATACAGAAGAATGCAAGGAAATTAAAGAGACTTGGAACAAATTCGAGAGAATTTGAAGGAATATACGATTGACATTTTTTACAAAGAAATGCCCACCAAATTGAATAAAATGTAAGTGAACAGAATTCTGGGCGAATTAAACAGAACTTAAGGGAATTGAATGTATTGAAAAAAATCAATATATTGAAAAATTAATTGCATTGTGTAGAATTGAGTAAAATACAAAAATTAGGTTAGATTACAAAAAATCAAGAGCATTAAAAATGTTTTTAAAGAATTCAGTATATGTTAATGAGAATTCAGGTAGAATTCACAATACATTCAAATGAATTATAAGAAATTGAATAATTTCAAATATTCCATTGATTTCAGTAAAATTAAAGTTCTATTAGGAGAATTTGAGCAAATTCACACGAAATCCAAATAAATCGAAAATGATTGAAGTGAACAGAACAAAAGTGATTAGATTCAATGCGTTGAAGGGACTAGGTAGTTCACAGTTATTAAGTATATTACAACTTGAAATTCCTAAAATTATTAGAGTGAAACACTTTCATAGCGCCGATTTTGGGGCTGACGGTGGGTGGGAACTAACTCATTATAGCCCGCACCGCTTTTTTCTGTTTACATCTGAGTGCTCATCTGAGTGACAATGTCAGACCCCGCGCAGTTCCTGTTAAACCTACCTGCGGCGCGGCATTGATTCACGGAAGGGCTATAGAAGGGAGAGCTATTAAAGGGTTTCACTGTATTTGTGTTCTAAAATTTAAAAAAAAAACATATTTTTGTAAATTTCGTTTAAAACGTGAAAATTTATGATAAATTATAAGAAATACTTTGCGATCTCATGAAAATCGCGAATTAATGGTATTTTATGGATACCATGTAATAAATCGGGAGAGTGTATATGTTCATTTCAGTTGCTTTCTTATATCTTAAACAATTTATTTTCGTTTAAAACCAATTTTTTAACAGAAAAAGCTAGAAAACCGTACTTTTTTGCCAGTTTTTTTTCATAAAATTTGAAAAGTTTAGCCTAAATCTTACTTATCTCAAGTTACTTTTTGTTGTTCGAATAATTTGTATTTGTTTAAATGATTTATTATCGTGCAATATCACAAATTAATGTTATTTTCTTATTGCTATGGCCTAATTAATAAATCTGAACACCTATTTCTGAACATTTAAAAATAAATAAGAGCAATCAAAAATAACAAATACAAAGAAACTCTTCTATAGCGCTGATTTGGGGGCTGACGGTGGGTGGGAACACACTCATTATAGCCCACTCCACTTTTGTTTGTTCACACCTAAGTGCTCGCCTGAGTGACAATAGCAAACCCCGCGCAGCTTCTGTTACACCTACCTGCGGCGCGGCGTCAATTCTCGGAAGGGCTATTGAAGGGAGGGCTATTGAAGTGCTTCACTGTATGTTCAGAAATAGGTGCTTACATTTATTGCTTAAGCCATAGTATTAAAAAAATACCATTAGTTTGCGGTAATATAAGTTCGAATTTCCGTAAATAATAAAAATTGTTTCAACAATTAGCAGTACCTTAAAAAATCTAAGAACTAGGAGAAAGTAATGGAACTTGTTGCTCTACCTTTTTGCTGTCAAAAGTTGCGTTAGAACAATTGCAAGTTGATTTAACAAGAAATAATTAACTAAAATGTAAAAAATTACTCTTCATATTCATGAATTAGGCCAAAGCATTAGGAAAATTCTAATCATTCTCAATGTTATAATAGGGTGGGGGGGGGGGGGGGGAAGCCCCCCAGAGGCGTCCAGAGGCAGAGCCCCGGTTGGGGGGTCCGGGGGGCGAAGTCCCCCTATCTAATAAACGATCATTTCAATTGAATTATTTCGTCATTTTTTTCACTTTTATGCCAAAATGTAGCAGAATGCGCTTCAATTTTAAAATACCCAACACTTTTTACCAAGATAATTTTAATTTAATTGAGATAAAATACTCTAGAGAACAATGCTCTCTTCAAATGCTTTGAAAGCGGACCCCCCCCCCCCCCCCCCCCCCTTTACAGGCGTTGAATTGCTTGGTTTTGCTCCTCCCAGCTCCCTAACGAAGATAAAACGAGCGTTTTCACTCCGTTTGCAAACAAAAAAAATGTATAAAAAAAACAGATGGAAAAAAATGTTTGAAAATAAATGGAGTAGTTTTCGGGCCACCAATAGAGGGGCTCAGGGGGGTTGAAGTAAAAAATTTACAATGGGTTCGTATTCCTTGAAGAGTTTTCACCATATCATGAAAGCAATGCCTGTATTCTATCAATCATTTTCACGTTTTGAACAGAATTTATAAAAATGTGTTTTTTCCCATGCCATTAATACTTCAGGGGCCTCTTAATAATAAAAAATAAAGTATTCACTTTTTTAGGAAGCTAACAAAATGAGGGGTACCGCAAAAGATTTAATCTTTTGTTTTTTTTTTTTTGGAACACCTTGATATACATACATATTTTTTCTAAAAAATGAAAAAGTAACTAAAAACGTAATGACCGTTACTTTTTCTGCAAAAAAAAAGTGAAGAAAAAGTTACATTTTGAAACGGCACTTATAACTAGTTCCTGTTAAAATATAACTTACCGTCACTGGCAACTTGACATCCTAATGTTTTGATTCTTGTTTCACAGAGCTGAGCTTTTGGATTGTGGGTCAACACAGAAATCCAGATATTCCTGATGTGTGGTCTTGGCCAGTTCTGCACAGATTGATAGATAATTGTTGTACTGACAGCGATGACTTGACTGTCGAGACTTTGAAATTATTTGAAGAGATGATTGAGAAAAGAGACGAACACACATTGCATTGTCTCGTTTTAACGTACTTAACAAATAGAGGGTATTATGATAATAGTGCTGCTGACAGTGCAATTGCTTCCTGGAGTGATGAAGAAGACGAGAGAGAAAAAGAAAAGAAAAGTTCTCTGGATTTGTCGAGTGGACAAAATCACAGCCGAACTCTGGCACCAAGCAATATTCACAGGATTATTAATTGGTAGACTATGTTTTGTTTACAAGGTGTCATTCAAAAACTGCGTCATGCAATTTTAAAAACTTTTTCCATCCCTACCCTTCTTCGTCACAGATCACCACGTAAAGCTTGAAGCCCTGAGGGTAAAGTTGCAAACAAAAAAATTCCACATACTTTCCCTCAATTAATCCCTCAATTAATCTTCATTTCGCCCTTACTTCCTCTCCCCACACTTCATTCTCTCCTGCCCCTCGCATCTCGAATTTCTTCCTCATCACTTCCCCCTCTCCTCACTTTCCGAGCTAATACTCCCCTTGCTCTACTTTCCTTAACCAGCCACACTTTCTCACCCCTGCTTACCCACCCTTTCTCCTCACTCTCCCAACTTTCCCGCTCCTCACTTCTTCTACTTCGATTCCCCTCATTTGCCCTACTTCTCCTATACTCGTTTTTCCTCACTTATCCTACTTCCCCTCTCTCACTTCCCCTGCTTCCTCTCCCTCGCTTCCTTTACCTCCCACGCTCCGAGGAGGGAATACATTAGTTTTAATCAAATGAATGTAAAGGTACCATATTGAATACCATATAAAACGCGTAAGATTTCAAGTTGAAATATATTGCATTATCAACAAAAAAGGTGGGTCTTCAAGGTCATATTTCGAATGATTTAGAAAATAGTTGACTTTTAAACCCGAAAATATGAACTTTCAACCAAGAAATATGATTTTCCAATTTAATAGTTGAATTTTCAACGAAGAAAAAACTTAAGTGGAATTTTCAACTACTATAAGGATGAATCTTTAACAACAACAACAAAAAACTAATTCGAAACAAACCAGGAAAAAAAAAATTGGCCAGAGAAATTAATTAATAATTTTAGACTGACAGAATTAACATGTAAATGATCAAGTAGTTGAATCTTCAATTCAAAAATATTAATGCACAAAAAAAATATAATAGTTGATATTTCAACCAACAAAATTTATAGTTTTTAATCGAAAATGCTAAACTGAACACAAAAAGATAAAAATTCTAACAAAAGAGATGAATTTTCTTACAAGAAAGAAAAATTTAAACCAAATTGTTGAATTATCAAGCCAAAAAGGCGAGTTCTCTTCATAAGATCGAACTTCCTATTCAAAATATTACTAGATTTCAACCAAAATGTTTATTTTCAACAAAATAGTTTGAATTCCCTACTCAAAAAATAGACTTTTCCACAAAAAATGATGAATTATCAATGAAAAAAATAACAGCAGAATTGTCAACTGTAAACGATCAATTTTCAATTAAACATGAAATAGTGAAATTTTAATATAAACAAAACGAATTTTCAACAAAAAAAAATTTAACCAAATAGTTCAATCTTAAATAAAGAAAATGAGCTTTTAACAAAGTAGTTACAATTTTAACCAAGTAGTTGAATTGTCAACGAGTCAACATTAATTTTCTATGAAAACTTTATTAGTTGACTTTTCAACTAAAAATGATCCATTTTCAGCAAAAATAGATTACTTAAATTTTCAGGTAAAAAAATGATTTTATACAAAAAAACGCAGTTTAAACAAAATAGTTTAATATTAAACCAATACAATGAATTTTTAACAAATCAAATCAATCAAAAATTTAATCTTTGAATTTTTAAGTAAAAACTATAAATTTGAAGTCAAAAATAGTATACTTAAATTTTCTAATCAGAAAATTGATTGTCATCTCCAAAAACCAATTTTCAACAAAATACTTAGATCTTCAACCAAATATTAGATTTTTCAACCAACAAAGATTATTTTTGAACCTAAAATATAATATTAGACTTTTCAATTAAAAAGAATTGACTTTCAAAGAAAAAAAGGTGGCTTTTCTTATTGGGTTCTATTATTTCAGTTCGCATTTCGGCAAAAAAAAACGAGAAAAAGGGAAAGTTTCTTGAAAATGGGGGGAAAAAGATAGATTCCTTTTAAAAAAAGGGGAATAGAGTGTGAACTCTGTATATAGATGTTTGTAAGATAACAACTCTAATTTCCACTTCTTCAAGCATTTGAAAAAATAGTTATTCATATTTCACAGTGTTCAAGAATGAGATTGAAATCAAATTTTCGGGTGCAGTAAATGTTATTATTTCTATCGTTTCTTGTACATATTTAAAAAAAATTTATATCAAATTAAAAATAATCGTTAGAACGATTTTTTTTCATAAATTAGTGAAATTATGATTTTTTAACGTTTATTAATCCGTATATTTACTCTTCTGACAAAATATACTAACAACTTAACAATTTTTTTAATGAGTATGCACTATAAACAATATGTTATTTGATTTGTGAAAATTATTTTGTATATTTTTTATATTTTAAGGTTTAGCATAGATACAAAAATTTAATTTTCACAAAGTTATTTATTGAACAACCTTAAAGTTACATATGCACATAAATATTAAATCAAATAAAATTACTGCAATATCAAATTACTGTCAGTATTGTTTTTATAAGTGATGGCTTTTGAACTTGCAAATACTTTTCAATAATCGTTGACCAAATTGAGGATTACTAGCTTTAACTTTAAATTTTTGCTCGTTCCATTACAGGATGGTTCAAACTTAATGTTACTTCATTGAATAACGACATAATTTAGTATACACAGTGTTTATAGTGCATTTGTCTTTTACTTATTGATTTTATTTTATTAAATTATTATAATTTTAGATGTTTATTATTATCAGATTATTAAATGTAAGCAAAAACAGTAAATATACGGAGTAATAAACGTTAAAAAAATAATAACTTCACAAATTTATTTTTAAAAATCGTTTTTTTTAATTTATAAAAAAGTGCTTTAACGATTATTTTTAATTTGATATAAATTTTGTTCAAATATGTCCGAGAACGATAGAAACAATAAAATTTACAGTACCAAGAAATTTGATTTAAATCTCAATCTTGAACACCGTGATTTATATATACGGTGTGTAATATCACATTAGGGTGATTTATTTGATAACGCAAACAATTATTTTCGAATCTAAACACGCACACTAGTCCAAGTTATAACTTTATATCAAAAAATTTTCAAAAAGAAAAAAAATAGAAATCGGATCATTTAGAGATCCTCTACTTGAGTTTTGTATTTTCTATTATTTTTATTTTTTATTTTCTCAATGTCTCTGTTCAATGTTCAGTGTTCTCTCAGGGTGGCTAAAAAAAATGAAGTTTCATTGATTTGTGGAGTCACCAACCAAAAAGCTGCCATTTGGTGAAAAAACTGTGCATTTAAAAAAAAGTTGAACTAGATGATCTTGGATCCTACGGGGGTTAAACCAACCCCAACCGTAAAAATTTCGTTGTTTCTCAGAGATTTAAGAAAAAAATTTATATTTTTGCCTAAATATCGCAAAAACTGGTGGGAAAATATAATAAAATGAAACAGTATAGAAAAGTTGAAAAACCTTCGCTAGAAATTAAAAAAACACCCTCTTTAAAAAAAATGAATTTTCGAACTTCCTTCTGTTTCTATCGCAAATATTTCGTGGATTTGGTCGTGATTATTTTGCTACAAATCCACGAAATATTTTCAATAAAAACTGCATGAAGTTCAAATATTAATTTTCGTTAAAAAAAGGGGGTGATTTCGTAATTTCTCTGGAACGGTTTTCAACTTTTCAATACTTTTATTTTATTACCTTTTCTGACCACTTCATACGATATTGAGGCAAAAATCAAATTTTGTTTGAAAAAACTCACAGTCGTTTTTTCACCAAATGAAGCTTTTTGAGGGGTGACCCCACAAATCAAATAGTAATTTTACCTTACTTGTTTCACGTTTTTTTCTATGAGAATAATTAGACACACGATGTGTCAATTATAACATACAATAAGTAAATCAAAAAAAGTTACTTTTCATAGAAAAATGTGTATAAAAATATAATGCACGCATTCTCAAGGCATTGAGTAAATAAAAACTAAATAAATAAAGGGTTTACAATGTTGTTGACGAAAAGTTTGCGTGTTCAGTTTCAAAAACATTTTTTTCTTATTCAGCCTAATATAATATTCTGCGTTAACCCCTCGACCTACGTAAAAAATTGCCACAAAAAAATTATACCCCCCCCCCCCTTCTCATGAAAATATAACGTGGTTTTTCAACGGCCCCTGAAATGTACACGGCTAAAGGTTCTTAAAAAATATTAAAGAAATTAATTGTGTTTATTTTTTGCAGCTTCCTGTCGTTGGTGCCACGACAGCTTCAAACGGACACCGACGTGAATCGTTATGAAAGATACATGGTGGATTGGGAAAAACAATATTCAATAGTATTTTCAGATTGTGCTCTGCTTGCCTGGCCTTTGGAGGCTGTAACAGTAGACGATTCTGCTAGTTCAGATTCTAGACCAGAAGCTGATCACTGTTCTGCTAGATTTTACATGGGGCCTTTTCTCTCAATGCTTTTTGAAAAAGTCAGCAACATTCCAAATCAGAAGTACGATATTAATTTGCAGCTCACAGTTGTGATCTCCAAATTAGCTCTTCTGCCTCATCCCTATCTACATGAATTTCTTTTAAACCCCCTGCTACCACTAACGCCTGGAATAAAAAGTTTATTTATTTGCTTGCAAAGAGTCGTGAAGCATTTGATCGGCGAAATGCAGAAGATTCATAATTATAAACATATTCTCAAGGAAACAAGGCTCCGATTGCTGGAAGATTTGTTCGTAGACCCGTAAGTATTATATATTTTGGTATCAAAATTATATCAGTCCTTAGGCTCATTTGATAAATTCCGAGATAAATTCAAAATAGTGCCCATAACAGTGTTTGACACGTTACCGCTCAAAAGTAACATATAACGTTACATTTACTTCCTTAAAATTGACAACACGGTACCGCTACCAAAAAAAGTAACGCGTTAACGTGGAGTTACTTTTTTTATAAAAGTTTCAATACCTAATTTTAAAATCGCTAAAGCTTTAGATAGTTTTAAAATTTTTTTGTTTGAAAGTGTTTTGAAACTTAAAAGTTATATTTTCAATTATGTAATTCAATCAAGAATTTTAGAGTCATAATCTGTAAACTGTTTTTTTTTTCACTGTTATTCATTCTAAATCACAAAATTTGAATAGAATTTCTTTTACTTGTAATAAAACTAGTTTTTAAACAAATCCATCACTCAAACGAAATAATGCAGAAGAATAATTCTACACTTAAAGTCGCAGAATCTCTCAGCAACGAAGTATGTTGTTTTTTAGAGGAAATTAGGCGACACGTAACTTTTCGGTTTGAGAAACAACAAATTTTCACAAATTTAAGAATATTTAAATCTTAACATATGGATTAGCTGATTTTTCTACGATATTACACAAATAAAAATGTGGGGTTTTGCAGAAATTCTTCTGTATTTTTTTCTTCGAATTTGAAAATGTGAGAACAAGCGGTCTAAACTATTTTTTAAGCATACAGCTTTTTTTTCTAAAAATATAATTTACGATTTTTTCTCGTAAACGATGCAAGATATCACAAAAAAACAAGAAACATTTTCTTTATAACTTTTTTAGAAAATTTTTTAATTTTTTGTCAAAATTTTTTTGCATAAATCGAATGAGAAAACATAAGTGTAGCTTTTTTGTGAAAATCTACTTTTTAAACTTTGAAAAAACGTCACTTTTTTGTTAGTTTTAAACGTTTTTAAAATTTTTGGGCGAAGTGCGAAAGAGGACGATAAAACTCAGAAGAATCCGAAAATAAAATTTAAAAAGCTAAATTAGGTCAAAACTATAGAATTGTAGAGCCAAAATTGGTGATTTTTGAAAAATAGTGTTAAATTGAAATAATATTTCATAATAACATTTTCTATGAAATTATGGCTACAATCTGTAACTTCGTGAGAATTTTTCGTTTTCAAATCGAAAATATAAGTGTCTGCTAATTTCCTCTAAAAAAAAGTGTAGAACCTGTCTGATTTTTTAAATTTGATCTATGAAGGAAAAACTGCAGAGATTTTTTTGTACACTTTCTCATTGCGAATAAGCTGCAAAAAAACTATTCAAAAATTTCTTGTTCAAATGATCAATATACGAAGATTTTAGATTTTAGGTTTGGAAAATGCGTTCTCATGCATAACTGTAACAAATTTTTCGAGAAAATTACCGAAAATGTTCGGGACGCAATAAACCCGAAAATTCGGACATTTTCCCATAAAAAAGTTCACGAAAATTCTACATTGATTTTGGTAAACTTTTCATAGTTTTGGGAATTTTCCCCAAAATATCTTCAGGAAAATTCCACATCGATTTCGGTAATTTTTCCAAGGTTATGGGAATTTTCCCTACAAAATTTTCGGTAAAATTCCCTGATTATTTCGGTAGATTTTTTATATATTTTGGGAATTTCCCCCAAAATAACTTTAGGAAAATTCCACATTGATTTCGGTTATATTTCCAGAGTTTAGGGAATTTTCCCCAAAATATCTTCGGGAAAATTCCACACCGATTTCGTTAATTTTTCCAAAGTTATGGGAATTTTCCCTACAAAATTTTCGGTAAAATTCCCTGATTATTTCGGTAAATTTTTTATATATTTCGGGAGTTTTCCCCAAAAAATAGTAGGAAAATAGTTTTATGCAATCTTTAAAATATTAAATAGAGAGGTTAATTATTTTTGTAATCTGGTATACAATATATACAACATACAATCGCACGAAATCCTTTATAATTACTTGTAATGTGAATCATGAAAAAATTTAACAATTTAAACTTTAAAATTTTCATAATGAACTAATTCTGACATTTTATCTTATTTCAAATCAGTTTAAAATTTTCAAATATTATTTAAGAACTTTTTTAATTAAAAAATACCTAACTAAAAATAATTGTACGTATTATTTCTGAAAAATATGATTTCCATAAAAACGGGACGAATGTAATTTTAAAGGACATTTCAAGGAATGGAATGAGCTTTTTAAACTAAAATTGAATGAAAATTAAGATTGTTTACTAAATTATGACATCAACTATTTTTGGATTATTAATTCTTGTTCTATTCACTTCTATTTAGTTTGTTTAATTAACTTCTAAAATTTCGGTAATTTTTTTAATTTCTTCTAGAAAGTTTTCTGGAACACTTTTTGAATCCACTGCAATTTGCTGAAATCCTACGTAATGATTTGAAAGCCCTTTCAAATGTTGATCCTGTTAAATTCCCTGAAATCTTTAAAATCCCTTGAATAGCCTTGAAATCTATATAAAATCCCTTAAATCCTGTTAATCCCTGACAAAATCAAATAAAACGCCATGAAGCATCTTAAAATCTATAATATCTTTCAAAATTCCTTAATTTAAAGATTTCAAAATCCTCTGAAATCCCGTCAATTCCCACAAAATTAGATGAAGCCCTTCGAAATTCTTTGAATTTTCGAAATCCGTTCAAATTCACTGAAATTTATTGAAAACCCTTGAACTTTGCCAAAATTCTTTATTATCTTATGTAATTTTTTTTAATTCAATATTTTTAATCTTCATAAATCTTACGAAGTAATTTAAAAATTTGAATTCTCATTCAATTTTCTATAATATGAAGAAATTCTTTAAAATCTCATTAAATTCTTCGGAATGCAGTATATTCTCTCAAATTCTTTGTAATAGTTGAAATCCTTTGAATTGTGTAAAATATCTAAAATCTTTTAAAATCCAGTAAAGTATCTTGAAATTTTAATTTTCTTTTAAAATGCCTTTAAAAATTTGAAAATCTTTGAACTCTTCTGGGACCCCATAAAATTTGTAAAAATCCCTTAAAATCTCTAGTAGTCGCTTAAAGTTTAATTCCATCTCATTTATTACCTAAAGTTCTCTAGAAAACCTTTGAACTACCGTAAAATCACTTGAAATGCTTTAATATTTTTGATACCCTTTTAAAATCCTTTGAAATTTTATTCATTTTTGAAATATTTTATTTCCTTTGAAATCCATTGAAATTTTTTAAACATTTAAAGTCTCTGGAGACCCTATAAAATCGCTTCGGAGTTGTAGAATCCCTAAAAATACCTCGAAATACTTTAAAATCACATCAATGATCTTGAAATATGCTATATCTCTTAAAATTTCTTCAAAAATTTTAAAAACTATGAAATTCTCTGAGATTAGACGAAACAGATGAAATATGTTGAAATCATTGAAATCTCTCGAAAAATTTCGATTTTTGAGATGGCGAATTATTTCATTTTAGTCTATCTAGTGAAATTTGAAAATATTTTTAAAGGAAAAGTGAAAAATATGTGAATTACCGAGCAATATTATAAAATATAAGCATTAGTATAATTTTTTCTAAATAATAACAAAATAAAAAATTTTATCTATCTGTTACAGGACACAGGAGAACATTTTATATGAAAGTGTGATAATTACTGAAGAATTCTGTAAAGAACTCGCAGCAATATCATATGTTAAATACCATCATTCCATGTAAATCAAGTGTTTAATTAAGAAAATGTAAAGTATAATCCAAAGAATGTTCTTACAAGAACTTGTAAGTATTTTGCAATTTTAGAAATGGGCTTAGAAATGTACATTTCATTCTGTGACCTCTGTAAAATATACGCAATTGAATATTTTTCGGTAGGGTTATCATAAATGTTTATGATACTGGAAGATACAGTGATTTTTGTGCACAAGTAATTTCGCTATCATTATTCGAATAAACAAATTTTGAAAAAAGACACGGATTCCATAATAGACGCCTACTGTCTAGCTTCCATAAGTTCTAAAACCCCGATTATTTATAAAAATTGAGCATTTATTCTTACCTAAAAAGGAAGGCTGAAAATTACACTATTTCCACCTAACAAAATATCATTTCAAATTTTAGTTTATACATATACAGGGATGCCACATAGTCACGTTAAAAAAATGAAAAGATCAGATGCTATGCAGTGTTAAAACTCAAATTATTCTCAATTATGTTTTTTTGTTCTCTAGTTCCCATTTTAAAGAATTAAACTAAATCTAAAAGGTTATACATTTGATCTGCGAAAAATGATCTAAAAATCAAGGTGGCCGAGTGGCCGAAAAACGGGAAATTTCCCGATAATTTTCTGAACGCGGGAAATGACAGTAGATTTATTATTTGGCTATAAATATTAAATATTATTATTAATATTAAATATAAATATTCAAACCCAAAGAATTTGGAACTAAATTGTTTGAAACAGAAAGTCCTGAATCTTTAAAATTTGAGTGCTAAATTTAAACTTTAAAGATTACACTTTTAATTCATCCATTTCTAAAATTTTCAATTTAGAAGTGAAAGTGTTTATAATCGATAATAATCTGAAACGACTTAAAATTAAAATAATTCAGCTATAAATCGGTTTTTAGTTTTTTACATTTATATTGTGTTCAAGGCGGGCAAATTTTGTATTTTTAACATTTTTATTGAGTTTGAAACAAGGAACTTTTAGTTTTTAAATTCTATTGAATTGGCAAAGGGACATTTTATACTTTACAGATTTTCTCGAGTTGAAAATAAGAAAATTTTGGATATTAATATTTTATGAAATGGAAATAGGATAATATTTTATTTTTGACATTTTTATTGAGATGAAGGGGAGGAAATTTTGGTTTTTAATTTTTTCTGAACTGGAAAAAGTACTTTTTTGTTATTATCATTTTTATTGAGTTGGAAGGGAAGATTTTTAGGATTTTTATAGAGTTGGAAAGGACGAAAATAGCGGTTATTTATTTTTGAATTAGAAGAGATATTTTTCATTTGTAATATTCTTGAGTTCGAAGAGAGGAAATTTTGATTACATATATATTTTTTCTGAACTGGAAGAGATCTCTTTTCTTTTTGGTATTTTTTTTAATTGAAAATTTTTTTCTGCATGAGGAAAACGTCTAATTTTTAGGATTCTTCTGCGTAGGATGGGAATAAATTTTAATTAATTTTTTTCTGAATTGGAAAAGAGACATTTTTTAAATTTTCATAGAGTTGGATAGGTAGGAATTTTGATTATTTTTCAATTGCAAAAGTGTAATTCTTTTAACGTTCAAATTGATTTGGAAGGAAAGAAATTTTTTATAATAATTTATTTTATGAATTGGCAAAAACTAGAATTTGAAAATTGAAAAAAATTAAATTTCTGAATAAAAATAGAGTCTTTTATTACATTGATTCATTTCTTTCATAGAAAACCAATTTTTTTATTAAAATGGTCACTATTAGGTCATAACTTAATTTTTCGTTGTTGAAAATTTTACTTTTTTTAATTTGTAATTTTTTTACTGAAAAATAACTAACTAAAAATAGGGTAGATGTACCGTTTGTGGCCACTTTAAGCAATTTCGTATCTTTTATCAATAATTAAATTAACCTACATAAACTATTTCATAACGAAATATGAATTAATAACATTATCAGTGTATCAATAATCGAATTATTAAAATTCCAAACCTTTGAACCTTACTTTATTATAAAAAATGAATAATATTAATTCATACCCCCTGTTTCACCAGTAGTGGCCATTCGTTGCACCACTTTTGGCCATAGTAAGAAGTTTTTTGTAGGTGTGAATTTTATTAATATTTACTGAATTCATTATCAATGTATTAATTTATTTTTAATTTGATTAAATAAAATACAATAAATTTGTCACACATAGGGAAATATTATTTATTTTTTCGAAGTTTTTCGCGGTGTAACAGGTAATTTTTTGTAGTCAGTAGGAATGTATTGGGATTTACGTCTAAAATCAGTGAATTTTATGATTTTCGCAAACCATTTGTGATTCAAAAGATTAAAAAGATCATAATGATTATTATCTTTTACCCAGAAATTTCAGAAAATTAATTTTATTTCACAAACGTTTTGTTTTTCACACTTTCGCCTTGCATTATTTGAATTCTAGGCCAACTGCATAGCTGGCGCCGCCACACGGCCACCCTCAACTCTTATGACAAAAATTTTCCACAGGCCTCCAGAAGAGTGGCATGGGGCTGTGTGGGGCTGATAGAAAAGAGTTTACAGCGTTGCCGACAAATAAAAAAACCCTATAAATATAATACCTATGCTATAGTAAAAACTAAATATTTAAAATTTACTTATAAATCTCAAAGTGGCCACAAACGGTACAGTAGCCACAAACGATACATCTACCCTATAACTATTTTATTTTTGCTTGCAAAATTAATCTTTTTTAGTCGGAAATAGATTTATTTTGTTTAAAATTCGTCTTTTTGTGATTAGTCACTTTTTCTACATTTTTCATGTAGCAGCCCTATTTATAAACAAACTAAAGTATAAACGTTTATAGTTTGTAATTTTTGTCCTTCATTACCACATTAAAAATATTTTTTGTTTATATAAAAAAATATTCATTTTTTATACATTTCATTAAATCAAGTTCGAATTTCCGGAAACAATGTCAGTTTTTTTAAATATAAGGACATTATTTTATATCAATTTGTGAAAATTGTTTCTTTCTACTTTTCTATGATTTATAAAAAATGGCTAGTTTTTGAGTATTTTTAATTTTTGTTTTTTATAAAAAAAAAATATTTTCTAATGCAAATAAAGTTTACATACCGTACTTCATAGTTTTGAACAGTTATCAGATTGAATATATACGTGTATTCAAAATATTCCTGGAATGCTGGAAGCTGCGATGCAAAGATGCAAATGGAGTTCCTAAATGCAGTTCCTAATATCTTCAACGCGGCGCTAGTTGTCCCATAACTCCCTGTTTTTGCATTGTAAGCAATGGGAGCAGGCCACTTTTTAAACATTTTTTAATGAACAAAATTTTATTTTCGTAAAAAAATATTGAAATGAAAAGAATGTTACACATTTTATATTTCAAAACAATTTTCCAAACGATGTATATAAATGCTAATGGAAAACATGAATTAAAACGTCACCAAATAAACTTGGTAAAATGGAATATTAGATTTTAATTTGAATACAAAGTTAAATATATTTCTTTTTATATCTGAAAACGCAGTAAATAATATTTATATCAATAAAATATATAAATAGTCTTATGGAAAAAGTTTTAATAGTATACAAGTTCAAACTTAATATTTGAGGGCTTAGCGAGTACTTACACTATTGAATATAATGAGAAAAATGTCATTGAAATTGAATTAAATTATTATTCATTAACATATAGCATGAAAATATGTAAAGAACATTAAAAATAGATTATTCAATAATTCAAATGTTGAAAAAAAACTATTTTTCAGAGGAACAAATATAAATTATAATGTTATAAAACGTCCAAGATGTAAATATAATCAATGTTTTAACATCTTCGTTTTAAAGACTTAAAAGGATATAAAGATAAAAGAGAGCAATTAAAGAAATTAATTTTTTTATTTTTTACTGATTATTAAATTAAATGGTTTCAAATGTAAATTTAGTTCAATTTGATTAGAAATACATTATATGCATTATATATTCATAAGCCAGAGTATTCACATGGTAAGTTTGAACTTAGTACTATTCAAATTTTATCTCCGGGTTTTTTTTCACTTTCCATTAACCATATAAATCATATTTTGTCTTTAGTATTCATAAAAAATGATTGGAAAAGTATTTTGAAATGTTAAATGAGTAACATTGTTTTAATTTCAAGAATTTTTCTGCATGGAAATAAAATTTCGTTTACTAAAAAATTAAAAAAGTGATTTTGTCCCATTGCTTTCTATGTAAAAGCAGGGAGTGATGGGACAACTAGCGCCGTGTTGGAAATATTAGGAACTAATCAACTTTGGGACAGTTGCGGGGTCAAGTTAAAATCTGAAATATGGAGAGATTCACAGGGCTGCTATATAAGGCATACAATTAGGTTAGTTTTCTGTTTCGCACGCCACATAAACTTTTTCATGGAGTATTCGACAATCTTTCACGTGAGAAATCTCGTGGAAAATATAATAAGTGAATTAACGAATTTAGAAACTGAAAATTCGACAATTATCAAAGTGAACAGTGAAAATTTATTACAGAACGGTGAAGTCAGCTTTCTATCGAATCTTCGAGTCTGGAGAGGTTATGTTAGTTGTCACTTGAATGACGATTTGGAACCTAAAAACATTTTGGACCATTACTTGGGAAGTAAAAATTTTGATTTTAAACATTTAACTGACGAAGAAGTTGGGCAGGAGGTGAGTGTTCCATACAATTTTTAAAGTATTAATAAATATAGTAAATATACAAATATAAACAGCTGATGCTGTCAAAATCTTAGAACATAACCTCCAATCTTTTATGATCATTATAGAAATGATAATTGTTATGAAATTCTTTACAGTTCTGTTGGAATATATATATAATTATTTAAAAAATATTTCTCTCTAAAAACTGTTGTAATTGAAAATGTATACTTGATATTATCACAGTTAGAAATGAAAAAATAATTTTTGTACATATAATTACACAAGCGCGTAAACTTTATTTAATTATTATTTACTTAAAGATATATAATAGTGGAATATAAATGAAATCCATCATTTTTCTTCTTTCTCGATTATTATTAATTTTATTACATGCTTGGAAAAACCTGGAAATGTCAGGGAATTTTTTCAATAGCATGATTACATTGTTTTTAATTTTGATATAAAAAAAATTAATTGCTTATGGTTTTTTGTTCGTGAAAGTAGTCTTATATCCCTGGATATAACTATCTTATTGAACATTTGTTTTTTTGTTGTAAATTTATATTTTTAGGTAGAAAACGTATCTTTTTGGTTAAAAATCTATCTTCTTGGTTGGAATTTCATCTTTTTGCCTAAAAATTCAATAGTTTGTTTGACATTTTTTTCTTTTTTGGCTGAAGAACCTTTGATAGTTGAAAATGCAAGTCTCGTTGAAAATTCGTCTTTTTATTTGAATTAGACTATTTTTCATATAAAATTACAACCTTTTTTAGTTAAAATATCAATTAGTATATTTTTCGTCGATAATTCATCTTTTCTGGATAAAAATCCAAGTACTTGATTGATAGTTAAATTCTTTTGTTAAAAATTAATTTTTGTTATTGAAGATGTATCATTGTAATTGAAAATGTAAATGATTTGTTAATAGTTCGTTTTTTTTTGTTTTTGTTAAAAATTAATTTATTTACTGAAAATCTAGCTTTTTCAGTTGAAACCTGAATTATTTGACTGGAAAATCGTTTGTTTTTTTATTGGTCGATAGATAATTTTTTAAACTGAAAATTTAACTATTCCAGTTGAATAGTGCATCATTTTAGTTAAAAATTGATCTTTTTGTTTGAACATTGGTATGTTTTACTTACAAATTCATGTGCTTTGATGAAAATTGTTTTTTTTTTCATTAAAACATGTATCTTTTTGGGTGAAAGTTCATCATTTTGTTTGTAAACACAACTGCTTCAGTTACAAATTAATTATTTTAGTTGAAAACTTATATTTTTCACTGAAAATCAATTTTTTAAACTTAAAATTTCTTTATTGTTTGGTTGAAAATTCATCTTTTTGATTTAGATTTCTATGTTTTCAGTTAAAAATTCATCATTTTAGTTTAAAAAGTTCATATTTTCGAAAATTTATCTTTTTTATTTGAAAATTTAACTATTTGGTTAAAATTAAATCTATCTTATTGAAAATGCAACATTTTTACTGCAAAATTTAGGAATTTGAAGCGTTTTAAATTTAATTCAATGTAGTGCACAAACTAATTTTACTCAAAAGAATATATTTTCATGAAAATCTCCATATTTCCTTCCTTATCTACTCAGTTACTTTCACAAATTAAAAAAAAAAACAGTTACTCAACTTTACATATGAATAGTACTGGTTTTACATATTTAAGTATTTTCAAGAACTGAGAGAGACATTATTCATAATAAATTCATAAATTTGTATACATGCTCGAGTACATATTCCGAGTCGATTGTTTGAAAAAATTCGAAATATTTGAATACTATGAAAAAATGTATTTAGAAAAATCTTTTTTGCACCTTATTAAAAAACTAATCAAATTGAATCATTACTCTATTAAAATTAAATAAATTTATTTTAATTTTTTATCGTGAATATTTATTAATTTATTTACATTTAATTTCTTTATTTTATTTCGTTATAATTTTTTAATGTGTAAATAGTTTAAATAAAACATTGTTCTGTGGAATCAAAGAAATAATATATTATATTAATTATTTTAAGATTAATTTTTATAATTATAATACTTGTTTTTATTTTAATTAAAGAAATTATTTTCTTTGAATGATTAATCTGTTCAATTAATTCACAAAAGTTTTATATTTTGTTAAATGAAAAATGATTTAACGTCCTAACGTGCTAATGAATCTAAAAAAAAACACCTAAAAATGTGCTTTGATTGTTTCAGACATTCAAACGATTAGTCTCCAAATCCAAAGAATGGTCTCTACAAATAAATTCTTGTTCATTAAAAAAAGAAAGAGTATGTCTTTTTTTAAACAGGCCTCAGATCTTATCACTCGCGATAAAAACTGCTGTAAAAAATGGTCACTCTTATGGCAAAAAGGCATTGGTTAATGAATGCTTTACATTAAAAATGCAAGTCGACAAAGGATCAGAATTGACTAATCAGAGATTGCATTTCTTGAAAGATGTTACTGAAAATATTTTGCGGCTGCAAGGCTATGGTGTCTCAGAAGAGAATGGTGATCATAATTACATTCTGACGACAAAATCCGAAGGAATTATCGAAGGAAATTATAAAAAGATTGTCTGTGGAGTTGTCAAGAATCTGGAACTGAACTCAAAGGAAACATCTCTTACGTGGAAGTCGTATCTTTGTAGTAAAAAAGAAAAATTGTTGGAGCTGAATGCTCACAAGTATAAAACGGAAAATAAAGAAATGGGGGATTATAATGAAGACATAGAAGAGATTGCACGAACAGTAATCAAATTTGAGCTCTTGTCTGTTAAACCGAGCCGAGCTGTCTTCCTTAAAAATGTTGCAACTTCGGATGATACAATGAAAGGTTGTATTTTTCATGGTTTTACATTTTGTTTATATTTTTAAGGTTTTATGTTACAATGAAATGAATTTATTCAATACCTGAAGTTGTCAAAATCGGGCATATCCATTTTGAAAATTCTTTTTAATTAAAATTTCAAGGCTCATTATCAGGGTTATTACAGATCAGGTAATTCTGTAAAGTCAAATAATTTAATGCTGGTCAAGGAAAGTTGGAGAATTTTCTATAAACTGAAGATGAATATTTGGGATATAATTTTTTCGTTGAGAGTTCATCTTGTGATTAGAAATATTATTATATGGCTGAAACATTTATTTATTTTTAAATTCATATTTTTTGGTGAAAAAGTCATACGTTTTGATTAAAGACTTGAATGTTTTGTTACAAAATCGTATTTTTGGTTTTAAAATTAATTTGTTATCAAGGAAATTCTATATTTTTCTAAATCAAAAGGCAATTGTCTGGTAAAAATTAGATTTTGTAACTGAAAATTCCGCTACTGTATGTTTGGTTGAAATTCTTATTTTATGGTAGAACGTTTATCTTTTTAGTTGTACATTTATGTGTGTTATACAAAATTTATATTTTTGGCTGAAAATTTCACAATTTGGTTGAAAATTAATCTGTTCTCTCACAAATTCATCTTTTCAGTTTAAAAAATAATCTGTTATCGTAGAAATTTGATTTTTTCTTGTTAAAACTAGAACTCTTTCAAATTAATTTATTTAACTGAAAATTTAACTATTCTATGTTTGGTTCAAAATGCATGTATTTTGTTGAAAATTCGTCTTTTCTGGTAAAATATTAATATTCCTTACGACTAGTATATCACGGATTTGTTGAAAATTCAACTATTTTGTTCAAAACTTGTCTTTTGGGTTGAAAATTTAATTATTTTGGTCGCAATTTAACTATTTAGTTAACTTATTTTTTAATAATCATCTTTTTTTATTTAAGTTCGTGTATTTTTTGACAGATCATATTTTTGGATAGAAAATTTGTGTTTTTTTTTGCTCTAAAGTCAAACAATTTTATTGGAAATTAACTTTTTTGTTAAAAATGCATATTTTCGGGTGGAAAATTCAACTGTTTTATAGAAAAAAATTTTAGTTTGAAAATTAAATATTGTAGATGACATTTTTTTCTTTATTGAATGAAAAATCTTTCTTGATAGAAATATAATCTTTTTTAGTTACAAATTTAAATATGTGGTTGAAAACTGATCTGTTTTCTTTTAAATTCATCTCTTTGGTTTAAAAATTAATTCATTATCTTAGAATTTTTGTATTTTTTTTGCAAAAAATAGAACTCGTTGGTTCAAAATTGGAAAATTTAACTATTTGATTGAAAATTCGTCTTTTCGGATAAAAGATTAATATTTCTTATGACAAATATATCACCTTTTTTTTAAAATTCCACTTTTTTGTTTAAAACTTTCTTTTAGGTTGAAAATTTAATTATTTTGGTCGGAATTGAACTATTTGGTTAATATATTTTTTTAATAATCATCTTTTTTTGATTAAAGTTCGTGTATTTTTTTGACAAATCATATTTTTGGGTAGAAAATTGGTGTTTTTTTTTCTTTATAATCAAACCATTTTTTTGTAAATTAACTTTTTTGTTAAAAATGCATATTTCGGGTTGAAAATTCAACTGATTTGTAGAACATTTTTTATGGTCTTGAAAATTCCATATTTTTGATGACATTTTTTTCTTCATTAAATGAAAAATCTTACTTGATAGAATTATAATCTTTTTTAGTTAAAAATGCAACTGTATGGTTGAAAATTGAACTGTTTTCTTATACATTTATCTCTTATGTTTAAAAATGCACTTTTTAAACATGTTTTATATATTTTTTGTTTCTAAAAATAGAATCCGTTGGTTAAAATTAATTTTATTAACTCAAAATTTATCAATTTCATGTCTGGTTGGAAATTCAACTAGTTGTTGGAAAATTCATGTATTTCGTTGAAAATTAGTCTTTCCTCGTAAAATATTAAAACTCCTTACGACAAATATATCACCTATTTGTTGAAAATTCAACTATTTTGTTTAAAACTTGTCTTTTGGGTTCAAAATTTAATTATTTTGGTCGCAATTTAACTATTTGGTTAACATTTTTTTTAATAATCTTTTTTTATTTAAAGTTTGTGTATTTTTTTTTTTAATTCATCTTTTTGGCTAAAAAATTCGTGTTTTTTTTACTTTTCATGTCAAAAAGTATTGTTGGAATTTGACTTTTTTGTTAAAAATTTATATTTTCGTGTTGAAAATTCAACTGATTTGTAGAAAGTTTTTATTTAGCTTGAAAATTCAATATTTTCGATGTTATTTTTGTTCTTTATTGGCTAAAAAAATCTTTCTCGAGACAAATTTAATCTTTTTTAGTTTTATATTAATCATTTTGGTCGAAAATTCAACTGTTTTGTTAAAAAATCTTAATTTTAGTTTTAAAATTCACCTGTTATCAAAGAAATTTTATTATTTTTTTAATTAAAAATACAATTGTTTGATTAAAAATAAAGTTCTTTAACTGGAAATTTCATTATTCTATGTTTGCTTGAAAATTCTTATTTTATAGCAGAATATTAACCTTTTAAGTTGAAAAAATATGTATTTTGTTCAAAATTAATCTTTTTCGGTAGAAAATTCCACAATTTGGTTGAAAGTTTAACTATTTTATATTTGATCGAAAATTCAATTATTTTGGTCGAAATTCAAGTATTTGGTTATATTTTTTTAACATTCATCTTTTTTAGTTTAAAGTTTATGTATTTTCTTGAAACTTGATCTTTTTGGGGTAGAAAATTCGTTATTTTATTTACTTATACATCAAACAATTTTGTTGAAAATCAACTTTTTTCTTAAAAATTAAATTCATGTATTCGGGCTGAAAATTTATCTGTTTTGTTGAAAGTTTTTTTTTAGCTTCAAAATTCAATATTGTGAATGATTTTTTTTTCTTCATTTACTATAAAATCTTTCTTAAACGAAATTTAATCTTTTCGGATAAAAATGCAACTTTTTCATTGAAAATTCAGTTTTTTATTGTTCAAAGTTAAAATATTTGGTTAACTTTTTTTTTAAATTAAACATTTTTTAAATTAGTTTTTTTTTCTTTAAAATTAATTTGTTTAACTGAAATTGTCACAATTCCATTTGATCTTAGAATTGATATTTACAGTTGAAAATTAAATTATTTGGTTTAAAATTCGGCTGAAAATTCTACTTCTTTGTATAAAAGTCGTTCGTTTGGCTTTAAAATTGAACATTTTTTTCCTTTTTTGTGAATTTTCCTTTTCGTTAAGAATTTTTTTTTGCTGAAGATTCACCTCTTTTAGTTGAAAATTGAACTCTTGTTAAAAAAAAATAATTTTTTTTTTTTTGGTTGAAAATTAATTCCTTAACCGAAAGTCTAATGATTTCATTTTTTGTTCAAAAGTGATCTTTTTGAGTTGAACACCCGAAAAAAATATATATAACGGGCGGTGAATATAAAACAAAATGTTAAGGGAAAAGTCAGGAAATTTTGAATTTTAGGGATCTTTTAGCAATCCTGTAATTGTTTTATTTGGATCAAAAATTAAGTTTTAAATTGAATTACTTCATTCTGGACTATTCTACATTAAATTGAAGTTACTTTCTAATTTAACAATGGCGTATAATTTATTTTTCAGGAGCAGCGTTTATATTATACAATACTGCGAGAATAAAAGCAATTTTAAATAAATATACCGAGAAAGAACTTGATGGAAACTATCCAAAGCTTTCAAATATTGAAGATGTGGATTTCTCTTGTCTCAATCAAGAGGTATCAATATTTATATCAATATTTTCCTGTTTAAAAATTATGCCACTGATGCTCCCGTAACTGATTCTAGCATTATTTTTGCAGGAAGAATGGGAGCTGGTTTATAATTTTATTCTACAATATCCTGAAATGGTACAAAGTTGTATAAAGCACAAATCTTCTTTTGAAATCTGTCCACAGTATGTTTCTTCCTTTTTATCTCGACTTTGTCAACAATTCAGCGCTTTTTATAGACGCAGTCGTGTTTTAGTGGTGAGTATTGCAAACTTTTAAATGCCACTAAATAAATTTTATTAATAAAATGTTAACTATTTATTGTATGAAAAATTTCAGGAAGGATATAGTCATTTAATGCCTACTGTAATGGCAAGAATATACATGCTGCAAGCATTGCTTGTTGTCTTGGAAAATGCACTTGCTATTTTTGGAACAACTTCTGTTACAAATATGTGAACTGAATGTCAAGAGTTTTTTATTTATTATAATTTTAGATCCTTGAGTCTCTATTTTCAGTTAATATTTTATACTATTTTTAAAGTATATTGTAATAATTATATATCTACAATAATAATTTCGAAAATTGTAGATAAATTAATGTGTTGAATTGTTTTTAATGCCGAAATTTTTTTTATAGTGTTATTAAATAATATAAATAACTGATAATGTAAATGGAATAATTGAGAAAGGGTTGATTTCGTTTTATTAAATTTGAATTTAATGCATACCGTAAAGCTTTCAAGAAATAATTTAATTTACGAAAATTTACTTTAGGATATAAGCACTAAATTTGTATTTAAAAAATATGTTTTGTAATAGAACTAAATCAAATTATTAATTTTGTTTGAATGGGTTAGCTTATTTTTATTGCAGCTTTATTCAGTACAATTTTTCAAACAAATACCAAAAATTGATCTGAACGGGAATGAAAAATCCTGGAAAATAAAATTTCTGACACTGAAATTTTTGAATTGGAAAATTCTTGAATAATATAACTCCAAATTATAAAATTGCCGAAAACAATTTTCTTAAATCAATATTATTATTGATTAAAAATACAATAATCAAATATTTTTCCATAGATTCCCTTTTTTTTTAATGTTTGGAGTTTTTAAAATTATTGTTTGAACTTAAGACAACAATAAATGTATAAAAATTATGTCCAAAATAAATTTAAAAACACCTGCACCTCGAACTTGAAAAAAATTCTTCCATATATTTTCTCCGAACTAATCTATTGTGGAAGTATATTCTTAATTTTTCTTATTAAATTAACAATTCGTTTTTTCAGAACATTTCTTATAATTTTTTTTAATACGATGCACATTTTCAATCAATTTTTTTCATTCGGAAATATATTTTTGTTTTTAATTCGAACAATATTTAAAAAACTTTGAACATTTGAAAAATTGTTTTCTTTGCTACAAATATTTGATTAATTTATTTTGGATAAATAATTAACATTTAACAAAAGACAATTACAAAAATTTGTTAAATTTAGGAGTTTTATAATTCGGAAATTTTCTGTGGAAAATCGACGCGAAGTTTATTTTCCGGGATTTTTGTAATTTCGGAAATTTATTATTCGAGAATTTTACATTGCTGGAAACTTTTTTTTCTAAATTTCTCAGGCACCCCATTTATGTATTGGATGAAAAATATCAAATATTATATGTATGATAATTATTAAATAATATCAATGTGTATACAAATTTATTTAATAGAAGATCCAAGTTTCAGAAAGACTATATCTGACTTATAAAAGGAGCTATTATAATTGAAGGAATAAATTTTTTTTAATAAAAAATGTATAGTAATATTCGCTTGCGATATTTGTATAATTTTCTTAATTAATTAATTTTTTTCTTAATTGATGTATTTCAATCATTACACTTATTTATTGTTTATTATGTTCAAATAAACATAATTGGTTAAGAAAGGATTGTTTAAAAATAAAAATAAATAATTATAGAGTAATATAAATTCAGAACGTATTTATAGCTGGATTTTAAATTTAAGGAGACCCATCGGTGACTAGCTGTCTGTTTCACGCATCGTCAGAATGCTGTTATCACTACTGATAGCAATGCGTATGACGCAGTAGTCAGTTTCTACATATGTTTTCATGCATTTAAAAAAAGCATAATATTTATCAGTGGTTTTGCCTCGCTGATGCTGTTATCTGTAATTAAAATTGTTTTCATCGCAAATTATTAATTTAGAACAATTTTTAAAACCACTTTTTAACGAAAGGTCTTTTCGCGTCGAAATTGTTTTTTGCTACATTCACTTAATATATGTACCCCTAGATGCGACGAAATTTTAAACTTTTACACTATCTAAAGAACTAGATTATTATTTTTTAAATTTAAGATCGAAAAAAAATTTATTTTTTCATGAATAATTCTATGCAAAAAGAGCATGAAAAAGATTTACAATTAAAAACTAGACTTCGAAATCTATTTTATCAAGAATAATTTTATGCAAAAAGAATATAAAAAAGATTCACAATTAAATACATACTTTCAAACTACCTAACGTTTTGGCCCATTAGAAACAAAAATAAACAATGAAAAAAGAGGGAGAGAAAGGAAAAAGGTCAACAAAAATCAACCTCTCGCTTTTTTCTCCTTTCTTTTCATACTAAGGGAATTAACATAACAGTTCTAATTATTTAATAAATTTTCAAAATGAAAAATTGTCGAAAGTCAAAGATATTTTTAGAGTCATTCATCCGCTTCAAAGTATTTGAAATAAGCTTTCCTCTTGAAGTCTGTTTTATGGGTAAGTTTTTAGTGCCTGCCATCTGTTTCCTTCGGTCCTTCATATTGTAGGTAATGAAAATTCCCGACGTAGTATTATAAGATTTTTTCCGTTTGCCAGAGGTGTGAAAATAATAAAATTATTTGCGTATTTGATTTCTTTATGATCGATAAGGAAATTGTTTTTGGGAAGGTGGTGACAGTTTTGTGGGAATTTGCTTTTTAGTAAGCTATTAAAAAACCATTTAAATTAAAAATTAAGATAGGTACCTATTTCGGATATTATTTGTTATCAAATAAACCTACGATAGAAGTAAAAGCATATTTTAATTTTCGAATAAATTTGAATATTGTGAATCCTGAAATGTCATGATTTAAACCTTTAAACTCATAGTTGCTCATAAAATTTCCAAGAAGTCAAATTCCTGAATTATAAAACTGCCAAATTTGAAAATCCCTGAATAATAAATTTTATATACATATTAGTTATTGCTTAAAAATATAATTCAATAATTAAATATTTGAAAATATATATTTAAAATGTTTAAACCTAATCAAATTATTGTTTGAATTTAAAGTAATTATAATTGAAAAAAAAGTCATCCAGAAATATAATTTTTTTTAAATTATTGTTATATTAAATTCCTTCTATTAGGGATATTTTATATTTCGGCAATTTTGTATTGGGAATTTTATTTTTCGGAAATTTTTTAATTCGGTAATATTATAAATTGTCGAGAATTTTATTATTCAGGCTATAATTTTTTTAAATTACTCTGGTTTATTTTCCGTTTATTAAAAAAGAGTAATGTAATTTTTTGTGATGAAATTTCTTTGGTCCGCTTTGTGTATATCAAAAAATGAGAATCTAGTTATATTCGATGTAATATTTAAAAAACATTAACTTAATTATTTATTTTCTGTTGTACTTCTTGAATTTTGCGCCCTATGAGGCTTTTTTTGCTGACTTTTAAGTGCTATTAGAATACAACATTTTTTTAAACTTTAGCAAATTTTCTTTGTTTTAGCAAAAATAAATTAAAAAATTAACAGAATTGCCAATTTATTTAATTTTTTTCAATGATCTTTTGCTCATTTTTTTAATTTGATAGGAAACATTTTTAAAAAATTTTATCCAAAGGATTATTATGGGGTATTAAACTGTACAAAAAAAGTGAAAAACAAATGAGTACGAAGCTTAGTGCGTACTGATTACTCAAACATGTATTATTGAAGAAAAAAAGTTTACAAAAAAAAAACAGAGTATAAATGAAGGGTGACAGTAGAGAGATCACAAAGAAAACGGGAATTTGTCAGGGATGTGGTAAAGCCTTCTGTAAAATCGAAATCGCGATTTTAAGATTAAACAAAAGTTCACTCCCAAGCTTGAGTATTGCTAAATTGAAGCCAAAAAAGTTTGTTCAAAAAAAGTTATCTAGGTTCGAGAGAAAATACATATGGAATTTAAGGAAATTTCAAAATTACAGTAACCAAACATCCTAGTAGGCTCAGCTATGGATTGCGATAAAAACCCCAAATTAAAAAAAAATCTAAAAACATGCTCCAGAGATATTAGGTATGTAAATACGGGTAAACTAAGTTTAATGTAAAAACGTTAGCCAATTGCGAGCAAATCGACAGAGATTTTTAAGATTAAATTATCATGTGTTTTTAAAATCGGCTTTGAGTAGTGATTAAAAAAACGAATGTTAAATTTTTTGCAAAAATAAAACTAGCTACTGAGATATGGGGATGCTTAAAAAAAATAAAAAATGTTTGAAGAAAAGTGTTCCTGCTCCGAGAAAATAAATACAGTGAAACTCTTCTATAGCGCCGATTTCAGGGCTGACGGTGGGTGGGAACTAACTCATTATAGCCCGCTCTGCTTTTGTTTGTTCATGCCTCACTGCTCGTTTGAGTGACAGCCGCAGATCTCGCGCACCCCGCGCAGTCCTGTTACACCTACATGCGGCTCGGCGTCAATTCTCGGAAGGGCTATAAAAGGGAGGGCTATTAAAGAGTTTCACTGTATTTGAAGATAGCGATTTCGCAGTATGACATAGACATTTGTTGCTGAAAGTTCGAGAAAAAAAGGAAATATTTTTTTGCACGGAATGATAATAGTTTCTAGAAATATTTATTCTAAACGGTAAAAGAAAAACTATTACTACTTTCAAATTTTATTTGAAATTAAAAAAAAATTATTGTATAAGACGATGAGGTTTATAAAATATTCTTTTACTAAAATGTGTATTTGTCTTTTTAATAATATTGCATGTAATAAACCCAATTTCCATAAAAATTTTATACGTTTTGAAAGAAAAAGGTTAATTAACCTTTAAATAACATACATATAAAAAACTCTGAATATTAAAATTTTTCAGTAAAAAAAAAATCGTGTTTTCATTTTTCGTGTATTTGCTCTTGCAAAATCAGGATAACCGCTGGATTTTTAGGAGAAAAATATACCCTGTCACTTGAAATATCTCAAATTTAATGTAATATGATGTAATTCAAAAATATTTTCTTAACAAAAAATTGCAAATTAAAAGCAATTGAAATTGAAAACTTATGATACAGAACGTTTCAAATTTATCGATTGTAAATATAAATTAAATCCTATTAAAATATTTATTCCGACTAACGTAATCCATTTTATCCCACTAAATTTTTGAATAAAAAAAAAGAAAGAAAAACGGTAATATTTAGCAATATTTTACTATTTATTTAAAATAAGTAATTTTAAATTAAATATTAAAAATTCAACAATTTAAAACTGGATTGTTGGAAATATAGATCTTTGACTCGTTCAAATTTCAGATACTAAATTCAAACTTTGAACGTTTTGTTTTTAATTCCGTCATTTGAAACGACAAGTTTAAATAATTTAACTTCTATTTTTAAAAGTGTTCAGTTTATAAAATCTTTTAATCGTTCAATTTTTAAGATATCAAATTTCAAATTGCTTAAAATGATATAATTTTGAACATTTATGAATTTTCTAATTCACTCTTTTATTAGAACATTGCAAATTATAGGAGATATTTGCATTTTTTAATCCAAAATTTTTTAGATGTTGAATAAATTTATATAATTAAAAAAATTTTCAAATTAACGGCATTTAGTTCAAACTGTTGAGTTAAAAAATGTCAACAGCTTATGCTTTATACGTGTTAATTGTTAAGAGCTTGAATTAAATGATTCTACGTTTAAGAAAATTTCAGTTTTAATTTTAGTTCAAAATTCAAAATTCAGTACTTTAATTTTTCATGAATGTCAACTTTAAGATTTAGGATTTTCTATATTTCATAACCGCGAAAATTGTTGCGAACCAGCCGCCTTGAAACACACAGGAAATGCGTGCTGAGGTAAGTGAAGGCTTTGTTATCCACGTTTCGAGCATGAGACTCACGTGGTGCCAATGCAGTTCAGTGCAGTGCTCCCCCCATTTCCCGATTGCACTGCACATGCGTCGCATCGCGCGGTTTTTTGAAATGGTTAAGTCTGTGAATCAATTCGGTATAATACATATTATTAGAAAAATGAAGAAAAACATTTCTCTAATTCCAAAATAGATTTTTAGAGTAAAAACTAAAATAAATATTTGATTTTACACCGTGAAAACAAAGGATTAATTTCAATTTCAATGAAAATAATACCTTTTTCATCAGAAATATTAATTTCATGTAATTCCTATTATTTGTATCCACTTGAATTTGTTCATTAAATGTAAACAACTGATTTGTACATTTAATAGTTTTGAAAAAGCGCGCTTTTTACAGCCAATGAGGACGTCTAGACGCTTGCGCAGTGCAGTTGGGAAGGAGAATTGACTCGCGAGTCGCGCAGTGCTCGACCGAGGATAAATGCGTGAGGAGTCGTGAGAGTGTCGCGAAGTGCGGAGGTGTACGTCGTCGTCGTCGTCAGATCGTCGTCGTCGTCGGTTGGTTATTGTTACACTATCTTGCTTCTCGCGAAGTGTCAGTTATATTCCAGATTAGCTCTTGCTTTTTACATGCCCGTTTTCCAACCTTGTGTACCAGGCAAGGTTACGCTGGCTACTCCCGTCGCTGCGTTCGTTACGACGACCTAGCGAAACGGTGACTCCACCGTCCTATCGAGCCACTTTTCTAAATCTGAATTTACCAACGATTTTTAGAATTTGAGATCCTTTCCTGGAATTCTTGAAGCGTGTCCCTCGTCAAGAAGAAAAACGTGCCAAGCAATAAAACGAGTGATATTTTTAGAGTGTCTATATTTTAGTTTCTGCAGGGAGAGAATATTTATTTACACGAGATCATATTATTTTCAGACCAAAACACGTTTGAATTCGGTTTCGTTTTCTTTCTGTTCATAATAATAACACCGTGCCTCTTGACGTTTACGACGCGCACGCGGGCACGCGCATGTAACTTTCGTAGTTTCGCCAATACGAGCTCACTAGACCAGTTGGCCAAGCACGCACGAAAGAAACAAGTTGAACAGTCTCCCGCCGCGCTTCAATCACGCGTTTTCTCTGATTCCGTGTTTGGTGCGAATGTTTTATTGATTTGTATTTTAATTAATCGCATTCTAATGTTTCGCGAAGGTGGTTTTTAGTGCAATTTTGTGCAGATGTGTCCATCCGTGATCGTTGAAATCTAGTTTTTAATATCTCATTGACTTCACAACAATAGAGATTTTCACACTAAGAAACAAATTAACGGTACTAGGCTAGGAGAATACTTTAGTATTCAAACCTTGTGCTCAACGACAACCACGCGGCTCTGACGCCAGCGTACCGTTTCCAGGTGTTCAATTAGAAAAAAAAGGAGGCGAAAGTTGCTCCGGATTATCAAGGCTAGCGCCTATACAGATGTAAATTTCAAAAGTCAAATAATCTTGATAATAAAGTCACAGAAACGCGTGACAATTTCACTCAGAAACTTCCCGTTTGATCGAGGACATCAATCGGAGTTAAAAGTCACGTTAGAAAAAGTCACCGGCACGAGAGAGTTCGAGTTTTTGTTTGCGGCGTAGAAGCAAACAAGAGAGAGAGAGCGCGCGCGCGCTAAATGTCACGGGTTTCAAAAAGAGGAAAGGCGGGGTTTTGAAAAAGGCGCGAAAAAGGTAGCCACTAAGAAGTTCCCGGGAAAATCAATTTTCCTTTTATCTATCGCGTCTTCATGCTTCTCGAGTAATATGAAACTGATACCCCTGAATCGGTCGTCGTATCGCTTTCCGTACGCGGAGTAGCCGTCTTTGCTGGTGAATATATTTATTTATTAGTGTTGATTTCTGTCAATAGTTTGGTTCCGTGATACGTGATAAGTGAAAACGTGGAGGAGTGCATCGAGAACAGTGAATTGAAAAGAATTGTTCGACGACGATAGCTCGTGGGGAAGACGAGGACGCGAGGGAAAACAGAAGGAGGATCGAAGAAATTGAAGGGTAGAGGAACGGGAACAAAGCTAAGAATAAGAGTGTATAGTGAAGTAATAATTAGGCATCGAATAGTGTGTGAAATCCGTGCGTTGTTGTCTCTTATTATTACACGGAAAGAAGCAACAATCGTCCAATCGAACACACAACAAATTAAAAATATTGCACTGCTGTCCCCGAGTTTCGCGCGCTTCCAGAAATCAAGAACAGGCACGAGGGGGAAGGAGGGAAAAGAAAAAAATTTCTACAAATCAGGAAAATATGAGCATTGCTGCCCTTCTGCAAGCCGCTGAGTACATTGAACGAAGGGAACGAGGTACGTGTACACCATGTGGGCAGAGAGTGTGTGTGTATGCGTGTGGTGTGTATGTGACTTGTGTATGAGTCTGACTGAACGTCGACGATGTCAGGAGGGGCGATGTAAAACCTTCTCGAACCGCATTCTTTCACACAAAGGGCCTTTCTCATAACGATTTGAAAGATCATCCAAGTAATCTCTTTTACTCTTTAATAGTTGAATTAGAGTTTGCGAATTTTTTTGTTGCAAGTAATTAACCATTGATTCATGATAATACGGCCCTCCCAAGAACCACGTGACCTGTTTCCACGCTTGGCAATACCAGTTTTTAGAGAGTCACTTGACGCCGGTTCGCGAAGCTTTTTGTTTGCTTCCATTGCGATTTTTGTAGTGCATGTTTTTTTTTTAAGTTGGGAGATTGTCAGGTTAGAGTTTATTTGCAGGCAGAAAAAAAGTGCAATCCAGTTCTCGTTTCGTAATTAGTGTTATTACATTCATGTCGGTATCTAGCTGTTACTAGGGAAAGGCATTGTCCCCCAAGAACGGTAAAACAACAGTGGGGCTGGTTATATTACTTATATTTATTATAAATTCCCACGCAAAGCACAATAATAAGTGATGGACTCTTGACTTATACATTTACAGATATGTAAGAAAAACCAGAAAATAATCATAGATGAGGCGATTCTAACAATTGGATTTTTATTGTAAATTCCAGACATTCATGACTGACATAAGTGCATAAAAGGTTGTCTAGCGACCGGGATATCTTGAAAAGACAGCGAAATTTGATTTACGATCTGGAATTTGTTTCCTCTGTCGCAAAAACTTTTATTTTCCTTCTAGCAAAATTGATTTCATATTAGGCAGGTTAGTACTGTGGAAGTTGCACAATTTCTTGAGGAAGAAATATGTTGTTTTTAAAGGAAGTTAGGTTAGGCCCCCGGTTTTGTTCAAAGTGCAAAAAAAATCTCCATAAAAAAGACCTTGAAGTTTCCCATTCATTTAACACTGGAGAAAGTCACTTTTTGTAAATCTAATATTTAAACGCGATATGTTAGAAGTAATTTAGGTCCGTGTTTCAGTATATTTGTCAGAATTCGTCACAGAAGAAGCCATAAACTATGAGGGTGAATCCGATACATTTTTTTGTCCTCACCGGCTCCTGTGGGTGACAAATGTCCCCCAGTTGGTTTCCTTGTGCACAATCTTTTCCTTTCATCGGAATCAGATGTTAATTTACACCATTCTCTTCGTTTTTTAATGTCGAAGAGATTGGTGTATATAACATCCTGTTTCAATGAATTAAAAATGTTGAAAAAAATGTTTAAACCAATAAAAATTGTGTTTTTGACATTTTTTGGAAAAAAATCATGTCATTGCTTTTATAATAAACTAATTTAAAAATTTCAAACGCCACTTTGAAGAAGACAAATTGCACCTTAACCCTTAAACGGCCAAAACGACACTACCGGTACACTGCTTTTCAACGGCCAATAACTAAGACTATTCGACACTAGAAAAAATTGAGACATATATATTTTTATTGCTTAAGATCTCCTCTTTCCGACAGTGCCAATGAAATTCCTCAAAAAATTTATTTATTATCCCAAAATGCAGTTTAAACAAAAAAAAATTGATTTTTCGTGCCTATTTTTTTTGTGAACCATTTTCCAAAGCTTTTCGAGACTGTAATTAACCTGGAATCTCACTAGCCGGTGGAATAAATGTCTAAACTTTGAGAATCCATGGTTCAAAGATCGATTTTTAGTTTAAGTATTTTCAAAATGGCGTCTTAATGGCAAAATTTTTGTGAAAACATTCATTAATTTTTTTACAATAAACGATGCGCTTTTCGGAAAAATCATCAAG
>NC_046658.1:116820893-116840907 GCF_010883055.1 Belonocnema kinseyi
AAGTTTAGACATTTATTCCACCGGTTAGTGAGATTCCAGGTTAATTACAGACTCGAAAAGCTTTGGAAAATGGTTCACAAAAAAAATAGGCACGAAAAATCAATTTTTTTTTTGTTTAAACTGCATTTTGAGACAATAAATAAATTTTTTGAGGAATTTCATTGGCACCGTCGGAAAGAGGAGATCTTAAGCAATAAAAATATATGTGTCTGAATTTTTTCCAGTGTCGAATAGTCTTAGTTATTGGCCGTTGAAAAGCAGTGTACCGGTAGTGGTGTTTTGGCCGTTTAAGGATTCAGGTGATTTAGGTTATAATTAGTATCCTTCCAAAAAGTAAATTTATTTGAACATTCGATGTTAGAAAATTTAAGAAAATGAGAAATATCATAAGTGCGGGCAGAGTGCTTATTATTATAAATAATTTGAATATATAATAGGTCAATCTCTTTGTTTTATGATGCACAATAAGATGGTTTCATTTAAATAAAGATACAAAAATTAAGAAAAAGTTTTTTTCAATGAAAAAGCGCTTAGTAAGTTTGAAAGATAGTAAGAATTCATCAGAATTAAAAAAACAAGCCTTTTCCAAAAAACTATTTTTATTTTCAAACTAATTCTCGAAATAAAATTGAATTAAAAAACAATTAAAATAAATTTTGCATCAAATAAGCTCAATATACGTCGGTGCAAAGGTTGCAAAAGACCGCCCTATGTTCATCACACACAGGTCGGTTGCGACTTCTCTCTCTTTCCTGCGACACTGTAGTCACAGTTCGTATATTCTGGACACCTTTGATAAAAAAAAACAATGATTCATTTGTTATTTATTAATTGATTTATTATTGAAAATTATGAGTACTGTATGAATAAAATTAAAGAAAACAACTTTACATTGATATATATCACATTTTTAGTAATTTTTACATATAATTTTCACTTGAATTACCAAAAATCAACTCGAAACATTAAAACACCATGATATACTGTAAATATACGTTAAATGCGTTTATTTACATGAAAATATGAAATTGACCTAACGTGACGAAACTCGAACGTAACGGATCCTCTTGAGGACAAATGTGCCCCAAGCGCTCAGCATTTGCTTTTTACTTGACAGACAGCGAACAACCGACAACATCAACCACTTCACCGCACTCTAGGATAGTCGAACTGAATTATGGTTTGGGTCTGCACCAAAAAATCAGAGATATTTGGTCAGGAGAATTAATTGAATTTCGCGTGGGGCACATTTGTCCCCCGCAGGATCCGTGTAGGGTTAAAACTTTTTTTCTTAAGTAACTAATGATATATAATTTAAGAATACTCAGAAATTTTTAACTAATTTTTAATTGTTTAAACAACTTGAATTTATTTTTAAAAGTGTGTTCTTTTCAGGAAAGTCGCGAATTGAACATATTTTCTAGACTTTCTGAGTTTTTTAATCAATGATGACAATAAAATAATTTATTTAAATAATTTTACAATTGTTTAAATAGTATGTGTTCGTTCAAGTATGTAGTTTACTTGAAAAAAGGCAGAAAAAACATTTCATGTCACCAACTTTTCGAAAGAGTTAAATGTTTTTTAGTACTAATTTGTTTTCTAAGAATGCTCTTAAATGTTTAAATTGTTTACACGAATTTTATTTTGTTAAAACATTATATTTTTCATTCATGGGTATTCTTAATCGAAAATTGCGCGGGATAAAATGCTTCTCATTTTTTAAGTAAGCTATAGACTTTCATTCTTAACAGACACTTACTATTAAAATCATTTTTATATTATTTTATTATTATAATTGTTTCAAGAAAATATAACTTCTCGAATATAGCTCAGTTCGTGACATTAATTTGATGTTATTTAAACAATGGAAAATTAGTTAACAAATGATTGGTTGTCCTAAATGACTGATTAATGATAATTTATGAAAAGAAAACTTTCAAAAAGCGTTAATAAACCGTAATCTTACGTAAAACTCCAATTTGTCATTTATGGGGTTTTCTTTGGGGGCCCACAAGTGGCTTAATACTTATACTGAAACGCGGAATAATTTGTAACACATCGTTGCGTGTTTTGGTTAATATATTTTACACAAACTTTACTTTCAGAAGAAAACATTAAAATTTTTACATTTGAGTACGAATTTTCTTAAATAATTGACATAATGACTTTATCTTGTCTTATTTTAAACCAAATTCCGATATCGGCAATGTAGTTTCTAATAATATTGATCACTCCAGTCTGTAATTGAGAATAAGTTTGACACTTGTAAATAGGTAATTGTTTTTTTCACGGGTAAACTTGTTATGTGTATATTATGTTGAAATTCCCATTTCTATACATTGGTTTGGAAAAACTTACAAAAAGGCATCTTAAAACTGGTCGAGGAAACAATATGGTTGGGAAAAACCAGGAATTTCTAGTTGCCTGATCATTAGAGTCCCTGATTAATTAGAAAAGACTGCCAATTAATTAAAGAACTTCTCATTGCAATAAGCAGGTTTATATAAATACTTCTTCAGAGAATGGTATATGAAGAAACTTACCTAAGATGCAAAATTTTTTTGTATGGGTTCACTTATGCAGATTAATTACTAATTCAGACTTATATTCGTCACCTAAACAAAATACTTAAAAAATAATGTGAAAAACTTTAGAATAGTAATTATTTGACAAGTACAACATAAAAAAAATTATACTTATCTTAAGCATTCTTATGTTAATACAATATTCATAAGGT
Source organism: Belonocnema kinseyi (assembly GCF_010883055.1). Taxonomy (NCBI): domain Eukaryota; kingdom Metazoa; phylum Arthropoda; class Insecta; order Hymenoptera; family Cynipidae; genus Belonocnema; species Belonocnema kinseyi. Next base: position 116,823,634 of record NC_046658.1, read on the forward strand.
ACATAGTCGGAAGAACGTTAATTACATTGGTTCGGTACCATTAGACAAATTGTCCTTTCTTACAAACGGCAAAAGGCTAAAATTTCTAAACTGCTTCCTTTAAATCAACGTTATGTTAAGTCGTTAGCCATTTTTAATTTTTTAATATTCATACATTAAGTTATGGAAAGCAAATCCCAGGTGTAGACTTCTTACAAATTGAATTGTCTGTAGAAAGCGTATATTGTACATATACGCAAAGGAATAAAATCCAGTAACATTAGAATAAAAGAAATACTAAGATTCAGACAGAATAGCTTTCAATGCTTCCATTCTTTAAAATGAGCCAGTTGTGCTTCAGTTTTCTTTCAGAAAGTTTTAATGCCTTTCTTTTGTTCAAAATGAAACTTAATTTCTTTCTGTATTGAACATGGCCATTTATTGTCCCTATATAGATGAAAATTTGGTAAGGAAAGAGACAAAACAGCTAAAAGAAAAATAGCATTCGTCTACAATTAAAAGTTTTAGTAATTTTATTATTAAGAAATTGAACAAAAACCAATGCAGCATTTTACAGAAAGTATTTTAAAGCAGAATAATAAAAGAGTATATATTACTCTGTTTAATTATCACCACTAATCTTGTATGGTACGATAAACAAAGCCTTACATACAAGGCAATTAGTGAGAGGTGCATTAACGAAGTACTCTAGCTTACAAAGAGAGTTCATATGCGTACCAGCTGCAAAGAAAACAACAGAATGCAGTCTCATCTATCACACACTGTGATTGAAATGTATAATTACGAGAAAATAAGTGAAGCTTCAAACCCTTGGAACAAATTACACAGACCTATGTTGATGAATCTAAATCCGTTGTCCAAATTGCTTTATCAGATCCCGTTTTCAATATGTTATAACTTAAAAGTACCTAAATAGAAATTTGTGGCCTTTTAAACCTCCTTAAATGAAAGGTGAAAATTACGGTTTGTTGCTGTTGTAAATAAATTAAACCAAGTACAAACTTAAATCTTTTTTTTTGTGTTTAAAATAAAGCTTGATATTTATTAACCCTTTACGGTTGTATTAAGTTTTAGCGAAAATGAGGCCGCTCACACGGCAATTTTCGCCCTTCTTTTACGGAGGGTTTAAAAGGCCACCTCGTGACCAAAATTAACGTTTTAATATTGGCACTTTCATGTTAGAAAATCTTAAAAGCAACTGATAGAGCGATTTGAACAATCGATTTGGATTCAGTGCATCAACATTCATCAGAAAAACTTCTTTAGGACTGTGTCAAAAGAAAAAGCGACATTCTTAGCCCCGTGGGTTATCGAAGAAACCTCCTAACATCTCTGAATTACAACTGCAAGTCACATTTAATGTGCAACACAAATTGCGAAATGATATACGTGCAATTTGTGCAGTTATATATCATGTACTGTTGTAAAATATTCCTTTATGGAACAACTTATCCTATGAAAATCTTATATTCATAAAAATTAATGATGCAAATATGTAATTTCAATTCAGTTGAAATGCATTATTGCGTGTATGTATATGTATGTATATATATATATATATATATATATATTTATATTTATATTTGTATGAATAAGCGTCATTTAGTCCGTGGAAAATACAGTTAGCTTTTTACTATTAATAATTAATACTATTGACATTAAGAAACTTTAATTAAGATCCATTTTGAAATTCATTTTCTTCTATTGTATATGCATTTTTTATATTACAAGGAGGCATTTATAGAAACCTGTTAAATTAAAGTTATAAGGGAATGGGTGATAAGTTAATAGCATTAAGCAGTAAATTTCAGTGCAACATGGTGAGACGTTAATGCTTTTCCGTAATATCTAGTTGCAAGTGACCGCCCACTTGATGATAATAGTAATAATAAAGTCATGGCTGATATTCGAACCTACCTTTATATGGCTCTTCATAATAGTAGACATAAAATGAAAAATTTGTCTAAAATAATTACGTCATGTGAAAATATTTTGTATACCTATAAAACTGTGCAAAATTTCAATCGCCTGTGGATGGGGATGGGAAAAAATTATTTCGTATCGTTCATGAAAATTTAGAGTACATCATATTACGTCAGCAATGTGTACTGAGTAATATGCATTTACTACCAAATATTTCAGTTGATTGACAATTTGTTCCGTATTTGACTCTACCATTTGTCGACACAATGAAATTATAAAAAATGTTACTGCTGGATGATTTAATGGTTGTATTCTGATGCGTCTTTAATATGTTATCGTTGATAATGAAGTTGCAGTAAAATAATAGTGCTAAAGAGCTACAGAAATAACCAGCAATATAAAAGGAAAAGCTTATTTAACCGGCTTTAAAATTGAACAACCTTGATTTGATCCTACAGCACTTAATAGTCAAAAAGGCACCGGAAATTGGAAAGAAAACAGAGCAATGTCGCAAATGTCGAGTGATTATCAAACCCGTTCATTATACGAGTTGTGCAGAAAAGTATAGAGGAATCGGTGTGTTTTGGTTAACGTTCTGATGTGACTCTCATATCCGCCTGAGCTACGTAAATTGATGTTTTTTTTTAGTTTCCGCATGTTTACCTCAGTGTGCTGGGTCCTGAGCTCGTGTGTTGTTGATGCGATCGTCCCCGGAACGATGATCTCATTTTATCACTCCACTTACTGCGCTGCAACGTGTCAAGTCAAGCGGGCACTTGTTTGCGAGCAAGTACACGACTAGACATTAATTTTTGTTTAATGTAACCGTCTCAAATGCTGCGATTTTTTAACTTTGAAAGAGAAATCTACTTTATTAAAAAAAATGTTGAGTTCATTCTTCTTTTAGGGCATTTTAAAAGATTCCGAGGGGTTTAAGGCCATTTTCACGATTTTATGGGATTTAAATAGTTTCAATAATTTCAAGTTGATTAATAGAAGAAAATTGGTGTGAACTTGGTTAGCTATAGTTTTGGACACTGCTAATTTTAATGGTTTCTTCATTTGTTATCTTGTCTCATAAATGTTGCAACTCAAAACTACATTGAAGCCGCTTACTTTTTAAGATCGGCCTTTTACAGTGAAAGACTAAAAATTTAAGAAAATAAATCGATTTTAAAGGATTTGAAGGATTTTAGTTATAGTTTTCTAGAGGATTTCAATGATTTAAGATGTTTAAAAGGAATTTTCGAAGATATTAAAGATTTAAACGTGTTGTACAGGTTGTTCAAAGAATTCCGTATGATTTCAGAAAATGTCAGAGTGATCCTGGATATTAATGACCTTGAAATGATTTTAATGGATTCCAACGGATTTCTAAGAGAATTTCAGGGAATAAATGAAAATAAATTTCTAGGGATTTAGAAGGATTTTTACATATTTCAGGGATTTCACCTTATGTAAGGGATTCATACAGGATTGCTTAAAGAGTTCTTAAATAATTTCAAAGAATTTAAAAGCTTGTAAGCTATTTCAAAAGGTTTTCGGGTATTTCAAAAAATGTCTAGAGAAAGTTATTTTTTTAAAGCAATTTAAAAAGATAAATAAAGATTTCAATATGCTGTAGAAGATTCCAAACGTTTTCTAGGTATTTCGCAAGATTTAAGGGGGTTTTGAAATGTCAAAGCATTTTAAAGATTATAGTATGTTTTAAAAGATTCCGAGGAATTTCATGCGATTTCGTAAGATGATACAAAATTTGAAGAGAATAAAAGATTTCCAAGGAATTTAAAATCATTTTATAAGCTTCAAAAATTCGAAGGATTTCAAGAAATTTTACAATATTTGAAGGGTTCATAGGATTTCAAAAGATATTCCAAGATTCCATAAGATTATAAGGGATTCCTATACATTTTAAGGGATTAAAAAAAATTGGAGGGATTTCTAAGATTTCATTATTTTAAAGTAATTTTTAATTATATTGCAGATTTCCAGATTTTTTGTGACATTTGCGTGGTTTTACTCGATTTTTATGAGTTCGATAGGATTCTCCCAAGATTTAATTGATTTCATAAATCAATTCCAAGAAACTTAAAGAGATTTCAGAAAAATTCATAGGTTTTTCTAAGAAAAATTTCTAGAGAACTTTCGGGGATAAATTAAATTTCAACGAACTTCTACGGATTTTAGGGATTTCTGGGTATACATCAAGTGTTATGAATTGAACTGCCCAGTTGATTCTCATTAGTTTTAATTATTGTACCAATTAAAGCCGTATTTCAGGCCGGATTTTAAAATGAGATTTATTATTGAAATTCAGTTAATAATCGCTGATTCTGAGTGAAATTTAAGTTATTCAAATAGCCGGAAGTAAGTCACTGATTCGAATTGAGAGAGCATCCCTCAACTCATTTGAAACAAATACTTGTGTGAATAATTAATAATAAACAATCTAATATGTTTTTAAGATAGTTTTAAAGGCCACCTTACTTGCTCTTACAGAAGCTGAACATGGCTACGCTTCGACAATGCCGATACCTGACGACATGCGGTCATCCAGTAAGAGGTCCAAAACGAAAAAATCCCAGGGCAGCAGGTTAGTAATTGTCTACCGTTCTATCGCCAACATCGCGCTTTAAATTTTGAAGGACATCCTTGGATACATACCTGTGTCTGTTTGGGTATTATGAATGCATAATCATGTTTACAGCTACCGTTCGGCTACTTCCTTTTTCCTTATATCTAACGGCGGCTTTTACCTTTCATCATATTTCACCATCTACCAAAGATTTACAAATTATTTGTCATTCGGAAACCAAAATCCTATTAAAGTCTAAGACTCTAAGCAAGCCGTAACTAAGTCCCTCGGCATTTGCCTTCAGATTGAGATTACCGTTATATACACAGCAAAAAAAATTTAATTTAAGTTGAAAATTCTGCTTATTTTAAGCTTTATGGTGACACAAAAAGAAGTATAGGCAATCTCAAATTAAGAATTACATCTAAACATGAAATTAAGGGAATTAGATTTCTGAAATTCAAGTCGGGACTATCTGAAATTCAGGAGGCACGATCTGAAATTTAGGAATGGTCGCTCTTCAATTAAGAATGTATGTATACTGAAAGCTAATGCAACCTTAATTTAATACTCTAGCTGAAAATAAGGGTCAGGTCCGGTTCAAAATCTTCGGAAAATTGCGTTATGTAATGTATTGGAAGGACGCTTGCATTGCGAAGTAAAAAGTTTCGTAATAATTAAATTATTTTGATGGGTTTAATAATCCAAATATTGGCTGATAACTGAAACTGATTTGGCTGCAGCACTTTTTTAAATCCGTGAAACTAAAACTCCCCGAATTATGGAAACATAGTATTATAGCCGGCACTGACCATAACGCGACATGGAGTACTGGAGTAGGACGCGACTAGAATAAATGGCCAGGAGCGGTATAGTAGCGTAAGCGTTCTGTAACGTCAGTAGAAAAATGCTGATTTCTGATTTAACATAAGTTAGTGCTTTATTCTACATAGTTTGCACACTTAAATTCAGTTACTTCCTTAATTCAAGTCAAATCTGAAATGAAGTCTAATATAACTTTAAGTATTTTTATTTTTACTGTGTACTACCGCCGGAAATGGCTAGTGAGTACTATTAAAAATCACTGCTGACTTTGAACCACAATAACTTGTTTGAAAATAAAGCTATGAATTTTTTTAAATATTTAGAAAGCCTATGAAATTCTACGTCGAATTACTTCTAATAGAGATATTTTTGAGTTTTTGAAAAGGATACATCACTTCAGAAGTTTAAACAAAAATCAAGAATTCAGGAATAATGGGTTCTACGAAAAAAAAATCCAAAATAGCAATGCGATAAACTTGAAGTTCAGAATGACAAATGTTTTGTAACAAACGACAAAGCAAATTCAAATGATTTTTAATATAGATTAGTAGTTCGGATATTGAATTTTGGTATTTTATTATCAAGGTTTCCGAAAAATGATTTGGTTACCGTAAATAACACGGATTTGGTCCTAATCCTCTTAATGTGAATGCGCTTTTCCCCTCAATGGTTGTCGTCCAGAACCCTACTCCCATAAAACTACACATAATAAATCCGCAAAATAAATGCACGTGGTCACAACGCACAGCAGAAGTATTCATGTGCGAATATTATTACACTAGTTCACGATCGTAAAGATGCTTCTCTTCGCTTTCATCTAATGTTGCTCTCTCTGCAATTTCTCACTATTTTAACACCAACTGTGGAACTGTTTGTATTAGTCGTTTAGCAGCCACGAGCTGCTGGTCATCGGACGGATACAGTATTTATTTACTCACTCTTTCGTAATTCTAGCTGATAATATTATTTCCTCTTTTGAAGTCACAGTGGCATTCGAGGTTGCATTGCGTATTTAATGTTAAGACTGTACATTACCTTCCTGGGTGCCAACATCCTATGATAATTGTACTATCTACTGAGTACTCATATGTCTAGATTTATTTAGACATGTCCTAGGACAAATAAACGGCATTGTTCCTTCAAGATTGAAATGAAATTTAGTTCCTTATGATCTGTTTAACTTATTAAAGTCAAAAAACATGAAAGCGCAAATCAAAATTAGCTTTCCAACTACCATCTTGTCGGTTCATTATACAGACAAATATATAACAAAAGAAAACAGAGGGAGATAAGAGAAAGAGTCAACTAAAACCAACTTCCCACTGTTTCATTATTATTTCTCCGTCTTTTTTATACTTATAGGGACCAGTATGTGGCAAATTCCTCTTCGTTTCTTTTTAAAGAATTCTTTGAAGTTGATGTTTTTATAAATGTGGAATTTTTTGGATTATTACTTCTCCTGTTGGGGAATTGTAATAATCTGAGTCGATTGGTTCGAAATTGTCTCCAAAATCGAAATTTCAAGATCCCAAGCTATTTCGGATAATTTAAAAATATTTCATAGGATTTCTAAAAAATTCAGGAGATTTAAACAGATTTCAAGGGCTTTATTAAGATTTTTACTGATTTCAGGGCTTTTTTTTTACTTTTCTGAAAAATAACTTGAAAATGAAGGAACACATTTTAAATTGAAAAAAAATTTCATTGGCACAAAATAAAACATTTCTCTGAACTAGAAGAAATTTATTTTAACCAACGAACTTTTTCTTCAGATAAAATAATATTTTTTCTGGCAAGATGCTAAGGAATTTCAAAGGATTAAAGGAAAATTCAAGGGATTTAAAAAGGATTTCAAAGATGTAAACGTTTTTAAAGGTGTTTTAAAAGATAGTAAAGATTTTAAGATGTTGTACGGGACTTGAAAACATTTCTAGGGATTTTCCATGATTTAAGGGATTTGATCAATTCTAAAGCATTTCAAAGAAATTATTTCGTAAGATTTCAGAAGATTTCAAGGGGGTCTACAAATTTGTAGAATTTTCGGTATAATTCGAAGGATTTAAACATAATTCAAGGACTTTTAACGGATTTCAAGTAATCGCAAGGACCTTTATCAGATTTTTTGGGATTTCAAAGGGTTTTAAAGAGTTTAAATATTCTTACAAAGTTTTAAGGAATGTAACTAGATTTCGAAATCTTTAGAATCTTTCATAGGCATTAAGGGATTTCTGAAGAATTTCAGAAAATAGCTGAAATATAATTTTAAGAGACTTTTATTGATTTCTACGTATTTGATAAAATTAAAAAAATTTCAAGTGGTTTAAAAAGATTGAAGAGTTTTCCATGATTTTTGTAGGGGATATCATCTGATGTCAGAGGTTATTAAAGGTATCAAACGGAATTTAAAGCTGTTGGGTTACTTTAAAAAAATGCAAAGGTTTTTATGCGATTTTATGGGAAATGTACATTTGTGTATATATATTATATTTCGTTAAATCTGGAACATGAGAGTTAATTTATTGAACTCAAAAAATGTTTTTTTGAATAAAACAAATTCTTTCTTTGATAAAAAGTGAAATAAATATTTTATTGAGTTAAACAAATATTTGGTGGATTCAAATCAAATGTATTTGATTCCAGCATACCATTGTTAAAGTCAAACACATTCTATCTATGATATAGGGTCAGAGAAATGTTTCTTTGATTTAATATTATGTAATGTTTAAGACCGTAAAATTAAACCTTTGGAACTAGCACAGATTGAGTGTCCTCTTTGGAAATATCAAATAAGTATTACTGACTATTTGATTCATTGGAGTTGTTAAATCAATTCGTTTTGCTCCACAGTGACTAGAATTTTAATTAATTAATTTTAAATAATTAGAATTAAATTTTTTAACCGCGATTTTTTTCTGATTTCAGGACGACTCATAATGAGTTGGAGAAAAACAGGTGAGTGGACTTTATGCACATAGTCGAGTAGTGTAAAGATAATCGAGGCGGTCATTACCGTAACTCTGTTATCGACCCACAGGTATTATTATGTAAACACCTTTCTTTTCTTACGCTTCTTATGATTATAGTAAGGAATACGCAACCGGAAGATGCATCCTCGTTTTACCGACAAATGTTTGGCTCATAAAAGGTCAATAATCTTTTTTTATAATAAGAAGTTTGTGTTGAGTCCAAGTAAGAAAAATCCATTTTTGAACATCATCAATTTTTTTACAGTCTCAGGCCTTGGACTTTCGCCACTAGATTGGCCAAATTAACATGTGCCATCTCAAAAATCGAATTTTCAAAAGGTTTTAGGATACTTTACGGTCTTTAAAGGTATTTTAAAGGATTTTACTAGACCTACGCGGCTTATGAGGATCTTTAAGGGCTTTAAAGGTTAAAAACAATTTCAATGGATTTACAATATAAATTCCGTGAGCCCCGGTGATCTAACGAGGCTGTTTTTAAAATGTATGCTACTATTGGTATACTAATTTGAATTTCTCAAATTAGTTTGGTGCCTGCAACTTATACATAGGTGCATACTATATAGGGCAATTTTGGCAACAGAAACTGTTTTTCAAATATGGTTCAAGTTCTTTGCTTTTCATAAAAAATATGCTCCTTGGCTCTAAATAGTATAAAAGTATTCGTGCTCAAATTAAGACTGTGGCTCTGGTGATGTTTTAAATTTTCTGCTAATGTACTCCGATTATAAGTAAAGCAAAAGAATTCAGCAAAATATTTACACACTAAACGGATAATAATCCGATTTCGAAACTGTAAAAAATTACTTTGTACATTGTGAAAACAAAAAGACTCAATAAATCCTTCTGATAAAACATTGTTTCGTACGAGCTCTAAGTAATCATCATCTGTTTTGGTTAATTTTGATTGAGAAATATGGAAGTTTTTGTACGGTACGGTAACCGATACTGATAAAAATACACTACATTTTCTTGTAAGTTTATTTACATTGTAATGAATGTTCTTAATATTTCTCTACAAATTTAGGACGAATGAGCAGTGCGGCTTTTGTTCTAGATTTCATGAGAAGATGGAACCTAAAAAATGATCCATACTTGATGAAAAGTAGAGGAGAAGTAGTTTATCAATGATAAATTTAGAGGTGATTCATTTTATCTTAAATAGAGACCTCTAAACTAATTGCCGTGCATCTGAAGATACACAAAAAAAGAATCCTACGAGGCATTCTACAGAAACTACAAGGCTACAGCTAAAATGGAGAAGTTCATCAAGTTTTCTAAAGAAAAACGGGGTTTGATGTAAGCTACACGTTCGATAAACAAAAGTGCTCTGTATGTGGAAAATCATTCACATAAAATGACCTTGTAAAAAATATGAACCATATGAGAAATTGTTCACACAACTTTATTTACATTTAAGTGACGTTACCTTTTCTGCTGAAGCTATAGAGGCTTGATTATAAAAGCGATAAAGTCTATTCTTTTTTTTTTCGACAAGTTCTACGGAATATAACAACGATAGACTATAAGATTGTAGGCAGTGGCAGGGGTTAATTACATCGTAGTTGGCAATCTTAAGTGCAACCCTATTCTCCGTGGAGATCAGGAAACTTTGGAACACAATAGGGCTAGGCACTCTGGTGAACCGGATCTGTTCCAAGGGTGCCTGTCTGTACTAACCCCGATTGTTGAGGTGATTTATAAGTCGCGAACCGCGGCCGTGCACACCGCCCTCTTCCGTTAGTGGTGCTTTAACCCAGCCACTGACACAAGTCTTAAACTCTTCAAGTAAAATATACTCGCATACACCTACATTTTCCTCGCTGGAACCCGTACTTTTTGCGCACCTCCTATGCTTTCGCTGTAAAATGTACGAGACCATGAGTGTATCCTTAAGTATGCTGGCTGGATGGCTGCCGTCGTTAAGATGCAGCGCGATTGTTTCTTAAAATCGTCAATGGCGTGTAGCTAGCCTCTTATTGTCTTGAGAGCGATGGAGTATCTAAAGCTTCGAAAGTAGAGGGCTTTTATTTTAAAACATTGTTATTCACGACGCTTAATGATAATGTTGAGAAAAAAGTATTGAAATGTTTCACCGGGGTTTCAGTTTGCACTTATTTTTATTTCTTTTTTTTCATGCGATTGTGATTTCGCGAAGAGAAGATATCAGATAATGGTTCTTTTTTAAATAGATAGAAATTTCCTATATAAAAAAGTGGTGTGACGATATCTCGCATATATTGTTAGGGTGTCTCCTGCACTCAGAGAAAAGATTAAGTTGATTCAACAAAACAGTTTGTTCAAACTACTTTGTTGAAACTAACAAATTTGGTCAGCTCAAATAAACCTTTGGTTATATTCAGAAAACACAGCGAATTGATTTGTTCAATTCAAAGTAATTATTTATATGAGCATGTTTAGTTGATACAACCAAATAAATGTGTTGAGCTGAATATATTATTTATTGGGAAATGATTTGGTTAAAGTAACGAGATAATTTGGTTCATTTAATCAAACCCCTTTCATTAAAATCAACTAAAAATACCGAATGCCAATTGCGTGCCGAAAAGCATCGGAAAGATTGTGCGTCGTGTCATGAATTTATGAAAAAATGAGTGCAACGAACATTGGATGTGTCCTTGCAGTGTCCAATGTATGGCAAAACTGCATTCTGCAACAATATACAGAACATTTGGAATTTTGTAAAACTTTTAGTTCGCAGGGTGCAGTTTAGTTCACCGGTGCAGGCAATCTAACCTCGATCAAAAGTAATATTTGGTTGGATGAATTAACATATTTTATTGGATCAAACCAAAATATTTATTATAATCAACCAGACTGTCTTAACAGAACGATTTGGTTGCATGAACCAACATTTTTATTGACCATATAGGAGTGTATTTATTTCTTTGATCCAACCAAATTTTTTTCTGAGTGTGTGCGGGAATTTAAGAAAATCCGGGACTTGATTTTATTTTTAATGTGGGAATTGCATTTAACTAACTTCCTTATAATTTAAATTTTTCCCCCTTGGAGCTACTTAAGCTACTTTTTTTCTTTTCAAACATGTTACCCATGTCGCAAACCACTATGCCTTGTATGTATGTATAAATAAAATACCTATATAAAATATATATAAATAAATATAATAAATATAAACCCGACTGGTTGCGACACGTGTAAATATGACTTTGTGTCTGTTTTCATTTTTTGTCATTAATTGATAATAAAGATTGCGAATTCTCTATCTTATTAATTTTAATAATTAAAATTTCCATTTAAGTAAATTAATTGCATGATACAATTTATTTCCGAATTTTGCTTATTGATAGAAAATGTTAATTGCAAATGATGTTCTAATATTGGGAAACAATTCTGTTCTTAATATTTTGCTACCACGCTATAATTAGTAAAATTTTGCATACTTTTAAAGAGATGAGAAAAATGAAACTATGGACAAAAACTTATATACTGTCGGTGCCGGAAAAAAAATATCGGTGCCGAGAGAGAAAATAGATGTTTCAATATACCTCAGAAAATTTCAAATTATTATTTATCAAAAAAAAGTTGTAAGAGAAAGATTCCTGATAAAATTTCAATGATTTTGTTTTCTTCAAAATTAATTTCAAGCGACAACTTACAAAGTTCTTAAATGATTTTAAATTAATTATTTAATTAAATTTAAAAAAAAAAATTTTATATCACTAATTAAGTTAATAAAAATATAAATAAACGTATAGGAGATATTTAGAAGTTTTCCAAAGTTCCAAAAATATTTTAAAGATACAAAATTCGAAGCTGTTTAAAAAATTATGAAAGGTTTCAAGAAAGTGATCAAACTTGCTTCAAATTATATAGAAAAATTTAAAATGATTTTTCGATTTTGGTATAATTCGAGTCAGTTTAAAAGATTTTTGAAAATTTTCTATTTTAGTAAATATTTACTATTTTTTATTATTATTATGATTATTATTATCTGGGGGAAGGGAGTAATGTGAGGTAGGGATATGAAATTTTCAAATTGATCTAGAATTCTCGTGATATTTATTTAAATAACACGTTCGTTCCATAACACTGCTATTTTTTTCTTGGAAAAATACCTTTTTTAGTTGAAATATGAACAATAATTACATTTTTCGTTGAGAATTCCTTTTTTTTTGTTAAAAATGAAGATCTAATTATTTTGTTGAAAATTGGACTTTTTTTGGCTCTTTTTTTAGTTAAAGAGTTTTAGTTTAGATTTTTTTAGTTAAAAGTTCATCTGTTTGGTTGAAAATCTAATTTTTTCCTTGAAAATTCGTTTTTCTTTTGTTTAAAAATAAATATTTTGTAAACAATTCGTCCCATTAGATAAAAATTGTAATCTTTTTGTTTAAAAATACAACTGTTTTTTCATAATTAATCTTTTTGTTCAGGATTCAACCTTTTCGTTAATAATTCGTCTTTCTTAGATGAATTCAACTAATTTTGATTTAAAATTTAAATATTTTTGGCTTGAAAATTAAACTTTTTTGTCGACATTTCCATTTTGCGTGTCTGAAATTTTCAAAAATCTTTTTCAGTTATCTCAAAGAATCTGAATTTTTAAGGGTGCTAGAAAATTATGTTTTTAGTGGAGTAAATATTACGCTAGCTACTGGAATTGGATTGACGATTAAAATTTTTATTCTTGGTAGCCAATTACGTCTTTTTTTTTAATTAACTAACGTAGAGTACGCAGTATGAAATTTTAAGTGCAAGATGAAATAGAAGGAATACAGATTATGCCGTTCTAAAATCTAAAGAATGCATGTCTCAGAATACTCTCACTTCTTCAAGATGACTGAAAAACGATTGGCAGGAACTTGTACTATATTGAGCAAAATATGTTTTCAGATGTTAAAAATTTATGTAGTATTTGAATTTATTATTTAGATCTTCATTGATGATGATTTGTATTCAATTCGCGTTTTTCAGTTAAGATATATATATTTTTATCAGTAGAATTATCGATTCGCATCGATATTCCCTGAGCATTTTACAAACTGTCATTTCGGTCTGAAACAGAACGAGGCTGTCTACAGCTCAATGAGAAAATAATTTGAAAATTGTTCGAAAATTCGATGCTGTTTATTATCGTTTGTGTGAAGTTGAAATGCGGTTAGGCAAATGCAGCAGCATAAATATTGCACTGAAAATAAACCGTCGATTTTCGCTGTAAAAGACTTTTTACCCATTCGGCTCTTCGCGTAATAATTCACAATGTTGTTATCTATGTACTAACTCATTTTCCAAACCCATTTTCCAAACCTATTTTTTCACACAAAGTATAAGAAAGGTTACATTTTTTGCTGAATATTATAATAAATGTAAGTTAGGGTAGTTTATAAATGGGCAATTTCACTTTACCATATAGTAGTCCATAAGAAAACATATTTTCCCATACAGAGTATGAGAGAATACGTTTATTTTCGGAATATTTTTAATGTAAGTCAGTTTTTGCATTGGGCTTTACCAAATCGTAGCCCTTTAGGAAATCGAACAAGCCTTTTTTGTGAAAACAATTTACTTTCAGGGATTACAGTCCATACACTTTTTCAACTACCCCCCCCCCCCCCCCCCCCCCCCCCCCCCCCGTTACTCTGAAGAATCCCCTAAAATACCTTAAATCGAGATTTTTAATCCAATTTTCTCCGTTTTAGAAGGTTTATCAACCAGAAAATAAATTTTGAACAAATTAGTTAAACTTTTAACCAAATTGTTATATGTTTAAGCCAAGAAGATGATTAAAAAAAGTTAAATTTTCAACCGTTTAATAAAATTTTTCAACAATGAAAGATGAATTTCCCAAAAAAATCTAATAGTTGATATTCGAATAAAAATATTTAGTTTTAAATAAAAAATTGTCAAATTCATCAAGTCAAAAAGACGAATTTTCTTTAATACAGTCAAATTTTTAAGCTGAAAAAGCAAACTAACTAACTATTCTAACTAACTATTCTAAAGAAAAGGTGCTGCTATTATAAAGCACTGTTCGATATTCACAAGATATCCGTATGAGTTTGAAGTTCACAGTCTTTACGAAAAAGGCAAAAAGAGATCCGTTTGATTTTTAAAAGACAGTATGATTGCGGTGATAATGGCAGCGCTGAAGTCCAAAAGAACCTCAAAAAGGTTTCGATAAGACGCTACTAACTCAAAATTTGGTTCTAGAGAATGGCAGCCTCTGAGAACATACTAATTTTAAAAATTTTAGTTTTAAAAACATACTAATTTAAAAGGTCAAAATTTTGTTGTTGATAATAATTTTATGTCCAGAAAAAAGTTTTACCTCTCTAGCGCATGTGGAACCTTCTTCAAATCGAACCATTCACCGTTTTTAAGTTGAAAAGAAACTTTATTTTGTCTATGCAATTGATTCTGGAACACTGCCAATCGTAAAGTCCATGTAAAATTGAAAATCTGAAATAAATCCTTAATTAAATAGCTTGTTCAATTACTTATTTAAAAAAAAAAAAACATAGTCATCATCAGAATGAAAATAAGGAATGTGGACATGTATGAGAGATTGAAAAGAAGGAAAAGAAAAAATGTTGAAATTAGAAATGTGAGAGAAAAGGGAGCGATGAAAGCGATGCATACGTACGTTCGTCGCGGTCGTGCACTTCGAAGGACTTGGTTGTGCAGCAGAGTTTATTGATTTTTTTTTTTCATGTGTAGGAGGAGGAGGTGGAGGGAGGGAGGGATTGCATGCCCTACTCCCAGTCGTGACAAACCGAGCGAAGTAAAAGCAGACACCCGTTATACCTTGTAGTGTGGCTATATTGCAGGCACGCGCAATAAATACAGACGCACCTATGCATACTCGCCTGTTATGTAACTGAAACCTCCGAGCAACACACAACCCACGCTACATGAGGCGATGTACTCGGCTTCGCTTCGGCGAGTCGAGTTGTAACGCGGACTGGCTATTTTCGATGCCCGTCACTGTTTGCCCCTACAAATGCATTACCGCATTACGCGATCGTATTCGTATGTGCAGGCATCTGCACGTGCATCCCAGAAAACGGATCGAGAATATGAAAATACGCAGTTGCAGACTTCCCTCTTTTTCCCGTTTTTCCCCTTTTTAAAGAATTGGTCTTATGCTTCCTCGTGCGTAGAGGCAGCTTTGTAATGTTAGTAATTTTGAAAAAAACGTATTCGCTTAACTGAACGTTCCTCAATCAAATAAAAATATATATTACAATGTTTTAAGCAATTACTCGCGCGTGATGAAATTTAGAGGGCGTATTTTCACCACTAATATCTGAAAACTGAAGAAGGTTTTCTAAAAATATGTATTACCTTCACAGAGAAAAATCGATGCTTGAAGTATAAAATTGTTCAGCGAAACAGATAGGCATTAAGGCGTAACTTCTGCTATCGTTTGAGATGTTATACGTAAAAATATTTTTATGTTGAATTGAAACTCCCGAGATGTTAGACTAAAAAATCAGAGATGTTAAAGTTGTCAGAGTGCAAGAAACCCATACCTCTATCGGCCACTTGAAAAAAGCCCGTGTAAAAATTTTGGTTTGGCGCCAGTCGGGCCCCGATCGGGAAAAATGTGGTCTGGGCATCCAAAATGTGGACCAGATATGGCCCCTTTAATTTTTTATTTCTATAATTAGTAAATTTTAAAAAGTTTTTATATTAATATTTTTTCAACTTTGCATTTTACAAAACTTTAATTTTTCAATATTCTTCATTATATATCATTATACATTATATCTCATTTTCAATATTCTACATTACATTTTCTATTTGTATTGCTTGAACTTTTTTGAAAAGAGTTTGCATTTTGATGAAAACTATTATGTTTTGACAAACAATGTTCAAATTTAGAGCTATTTGACACACACACACACACAAATAAATTTTAATCATAAATATTTTTAAATTTTCTTAATATTCTTTTGGAATTATTTTTGTTTGACTAATGCACATGGGGCACGTGGAGTGAGATTTAAAAAGTGAGGTTATGTTCGAGAAAATATAAAAAGCATTCAATTTATAATGTTATTAATCCGGAAATTCATACATTTGACATAAGGTAATCTCTATTTTCAGAATATCAGCAACAAAATATAAAATTCTAAAAAGCTGGAAAACATGTTTTTATTCACGTAAGTAGTAAATGCGCTTAAAATGACGACACTTTCTCGAATACATTGCTGGAAATCTTCAGAAGCTAAAAATGAATTGTGATGTTGGTTCTAGCGAATTAAAGCTTACCTTTGCCTTCATTGCGGATATAAGAAATTTCACCAACAATTCTGTGATTCCGAACTCGCAATCTACTATTTGCTTTTGGCATTTTAAGTCATATGAAAGAAAAACAATATCACGGCCATAAAAGAAAACTTGAAATAATCTTGTCTAATCTAACCTGACCCGACATAGCTCTGACGCGAGCCGCATCATCTGCCCCCTTGGGGCCACATGTGGAAAATCCGATCGGGCCCAGATCGGAACTCGGGAATAAGTTGGGCGATTTCTGCACGGGTGCTGTCGACATTTGTCGTTCACTTGGTGAAGCTGGTAGTAAAGGTTCCGTGTCATATTATACTAATAATAATAATGCTGTAAATTGTTTTTATTGAGTAAAATAATTGATAAAAGTTGATTTTTCCTCTCCAAAAAAACCTTCGAGGTAAGAAAGCTCTGCGTTGCAGACTTTCATATATCTTTTAATATCCACATAAATTTCCAACATCTAAGTGGCTCTGTTATAGTTAAACATTCAAAATTTTATCCCAACATATGTATATATAACTGTAAACATCCATTTCACGTAATTCAATGTAGATGCAAGAATGGAGGAGATTCGTGATGTCGAATCAATTGAACTACCAGGTGTATACATATGAAACCGGTATTGCCATTTAGCGGCCAGTAGGCACACTTGTAGGCACTGTCGGAACTTACCATTTGTGCTAATTGGCG
>NC_046658.1:116841007-116881738 GCF_010883055.1 Belonocnema kinseyi
GAAAGGTATCCATAAATTGCCTGAGAGGTGGACAAAATGTGTAGCCAGCGAGGGCGCATACTTTGAATAAAATATTTGTTATCATTCCCTTGAAATAAATGTATTTTTTTCTTGAAAAAATACCGGTTTCATATGTATACACCTGGTAATTTATACATTGTATTGAAGATTAAGAAGGTTGTAGTCAGTTATAAGGTAAATCGACCATTTCTGGGGCAACGCAAAAAGCATGTCTAATACTAGGGCAATAATAACAAATTTTTTAGTATTTTTGAAGTTCTTATGAATTTATTACCAGTATTTATTTATTTTTTGACAAGTTATACGTTTAGTGATAACTAATAAGGAATACTCCTCAAAATCTGTGAATGAACCGCTGCGAAATTCGTCATTTTTTGTATTTTAAAACTTTCCACATAACTTTTGTAGCCTTGTTTTAATGCAATTTTCTAGAATAATAGAAAAAGTAATGCTTTGCCAATTTTAAATACTGTTGAAAATATAATTCATATTTTTTAGCGATTTTATTCATGTTCCGCATTTTGGCAAATTTTTGACGAAGTTGCCTAAATCGGGACAAAATGTCACTGGCCGTCTCAGTTTCGAACCCTTCAACGTGAGTTGCAAAATGGCATTTCCAATTACTGAGACTGTCACTTTCGCTCTGTTTTTAATTAAGTTTCGCAGTATTGTGTTAGTGACATATCCAAAATATTGTTCATAAGCTCCAAGCTTGTCGTTCAATTGATTATTATTTATTCTAAAAAAGTTGTTCAAAGTACTTTATTGCAACCTCCAATACTAACCTCAAATGTTGCTGAATGCTTAGTTCATAAATTTGAATATAGTTAATTTTGTTTATAAAAGATTCTAGGTTTGAAATGTTACAAGTTTACGAATTTGCTATTTGAATATTAAATATGGTCAGGGATAATGAAAAATTGGTCAGTGGGAAATTTGAGAAAATTAAAAATAAAGTTTTGCGGTAACCGCATGGTATAACATTCTTGTTAGTGATTTGTTTGCCTTGTATTTGTATTTATTTGTTTGCAGGGGCTTTCTCCACAGTATTACCTTTTTACTTATAAATTTTATTACTTGTTTGAAAGTTCATCAATTTTGTTGAAAAGACATCCTTTCTGGTTGAAAATTGAATTTTTGTGTTAAAAATTCAACTAGTTTCATAGAAAATTACCTTATTTTTAAATCTCATATTTCAATGCTAAAAAGTAAAAAAAAAATCTTTTTTTTGGTTGAAAATTCAACTATTTTTCGAAAATTTTTCTTTATATTAAAAAAGTCATCTATTTTACTATAAATTGCATTTTTCTTCGTTAAAAATGCAACAGTTTGATTTAAAATTCAAGAATTTTTTGGATAAATATTCAACTATTTTTTTTATTATTTGTCTTTGTTTTGAGAATCTATTTATTTTAGTAGACATGGCACCTTTCTTGGATAAAAATGCAACTGTTTTTATAAAAATTAACCAATTTTACCAAAAGTTGCCTTTTTCTATTAAAATTTAAACTGTTTCGTTGAAACATCGTAGTTTTGGGTTAAAAATTGAAGTATAATTTCCGTTGAAGATTTACTTCTTGTTGTATTCTTATATTTTGATGTTAAAATGTCAAAATGAAGTCTTTTTCGAATGAAACTTCTATTTTTTTAATCTGTATTTTTGATTTAAAAATTCATCCGTTTTAGTAGAAATTTCGTCTTTCTTGGATAAAAATTCTACTGTTTTCTTGAAAGTTAATCTTTTCACTGTTTGAGGATACAACTTTTTCTGTTGAAAAAGTTTGGTGGAACCACTTTTTTAAGAAATCATTTTTTTAGGCAGTATTCGTATTTTAGTTGTAAATTAATTTCTTTGATTGAAAGTTTAGCTGTTTTGTTACAAATTAATTTTTTTTCTGAAAATTTATTTTTTTGCGAAAAATTTACAATCGAATATTATTTATAATAAATAAAATAACATTTTATATAAATTTTGTGAATAAAGTTCTCTAATCATGTATTGAAAGACATTATATACTCAATATATTAAATGTCAAAAAAACTTCTTAACATAAACGATGGGCTTTGATTATATATTTAATACAATGAGTGGTTAGTCTTGACTTCAGTTATATTTTCTTTCTATTTATATTTTTAGGAAAATTTAGAAAACGGTTTCTGCATAAAGCTTTAGTGACGCGTCTTTGAAAATCCCTACAGAAATTTCTAACAGTGTATTTAAACTTTGGTTTTTAACAAAATTCCAAATAAATGCAAGTACAAAAAATAATCCTTATTTCAAAACTAATCGATTGATCTATAATATTAATAAATAGTTTTCAAGACTACGGAAGTTATAGTCATAACGACGGAATTAGCTACTAGGTGAATCTCGACTCGTGAACTATCCAGATGTCAACAACACATTTCCAGCGGGGATAGCCACCGGATGGGTGACCATCTGCGACGTACGACCGGGTTGTGTATTAGGTGCGTTTAAACTAATGCCAATAGGGAGGATTCTCCCCGAGGATGATTGTGTGCATTCGATGGGCAGGGTCGAATGTCTTGATACTCGACTGTTGAGAACCCGGCTAAACTCGGGTGGTATTTTTCCTCTCCCCTGGCCAAACGTCCAGGCAAATGCGAGTACTTCTAATAAAGTCGGATGAAGCCGCGGGTTATCCCTGGTTTTGACGAAATTCATACAGTGATTCTAAACCCACTTTAGTAAACGAAAAAATTTAGACTGATACATACCCATCCTAATTAAAGCAAATTTTACAATGTTATCTAAAATTGCTGGCTGGCCTACAGAATATTTGCAATTAGAAAAGAAAACGTGTTTTAAAGTAAACGTGGATGAAAATTATAATAGGTTTTTTTTTTGTTTTAAGATGATTTTTTGTTATTTATTGCCTATACTGAAAAGTAAAAGGATCATTTTTGTTGTAGCCCATTTGTTGTTATTTTCTCGAAATAAGAGTTTTTTCCTTAAAATTAGAAAACTTTAAGTGTGCAACTGTAGCATAAACATAGCTGCATCCTCTGATGGTTTTTTTGTTGCAAATCAAACACCAAATCGGCGTAGTCGAAATCGGGATTGTTCTGTGTAATTGGAAAATTGAGATAATATTTGATCTTGGTGGTAGAAAGTGAGTTATTTCTGCTTGGCTTAGTTAGTGACTTTAAAAATTGTACGAATCGCCAGCGGAACATCAGAAAGTCTCCCGTTTGTTATTAAAGCGGAAATTCAATCAATGGAATAATATTTATTTTGTTCCGCTGCATCTTTCCTATCTCATGTGGCGCCGTCTCGCGACCCACTTTTTACGATATTTCTTTTGTTTCAATTGCAAACTGACCATTTTCTTATTTTCTTCGGATAACTTCGACTACCGTCGATTATGATTTGTTCCAGTTTAAGTTGTTCGATCCAGTCATGCAAGAGCAGCTTACTATGTACTTTGTAGCATGTAAACATTTCAAACATCCTCGGTGGAAAAAGAACTTTAACAACTAAAATAAAAGTTAGGACTCAATAGAAATATGACTACAAACATTAAATCAAGTTCTTATTGCTTTACTATTAAGTATACACTACGATATATTAACGATAAATGATAATAAAGGAATCTCATAAAGTTCCCCACTGAAATGGAAAAAAATCAAACCACAAAGTAATCAAACATTCATCCGGCTGTGTATGTGTCGTGCGCAGATCACGAGCTATAATGGCTGCCATTTAATTAATTGCCTCAGCAACAGCGCGACCGCTTAATGCCCTAAGTGAATTTGTATTCATTTGCACCCAAACCTATTCCTTAATGAAACGAAGCCCAAAGCCACTTTTGCAATAAATAAATTTCGAGATTATAACCTTTAATTTATTTATATTGGATATAAACAAATTCATGTTTATCAGTTTTGGGTTCTACAGGGTGACTTTTTTTTAATGAGTTTGAAAAGTTGAATTCGGAACATTTTCAAGATTAGAGAAATAAAACTATAATTGAATACAAATTTACTGTGTAACAATTCAAGAATCAACTACTCTAAATTGAACAATTTTCAAATTAATACGTTAAAAATTACAATTTTCAAATAATTTTAAACTCATAGGTTCATAATTAAACGGAACTATCTAGTCTAGTTGATAACGTTTCAAATTTAATAGTTTTTAATTGAAAACCTACATAATTTAATCTTCTAAAGTTCAGCAATATTTGAAGGGTGAATTTGAATTATTTTTTAAATAAAAAAATTAGAATGTACATCCTGCACTATCATAACCATGGAACTACGATGAATTTTTTTTAATTCTAACATTAAATATATCAGTGAAATACCAATTATTAGGCTGTGAAATATAAATATTCAGTGTTATAATACAGGATTAAAAAAATAAACATTCATATTGTACGACTTATTTTCTATAGATTGTTGCCCTCAATTTAATAATCCAAGATAGTGAACGGTGTATTCCATTTTTCCCGGTATGTGGTTTTATTTTTGGACCCGAAATCTTATACATTCTTATCTTTTCTCTCGAAGTATGTCCAATCAACTGAGTGTCATTTGATATTGTATAGGGGAAGCCACTACCCTAAAGTAGATAATGATTTATAACAGATAATCTTAATTGACTAGAAAAGTCGCGAAAATTGTTGATGAATTTTTTTACTATTACATTTTGGCAGTGATGCTTCATTTTTTGACGATTTTCCTTAAAATAACATAATAAATTAATAGTTATAGATAAATAATTAATGTATAAGCGCAACAAAAATAATCTTTATTAGCTGGAAAAAATTTGCTTCTTCTTTATTCCTACTTTTGATGTACATGGCAGTAAGTGGAACTGTTTTAGGGCATGTTTATAGTCGGCAGTATAGATATACAACAGTAGATAATCTATGGTTTTTACTGGCATGTTTGACAGCACTTCTGTCGTGTCGCAGTTATTTCAAGGTCGTGGCTGTGTTTTATTTTATGTTTAGCTTTAAAAGCTTGTTTTTTTATTTTTATGGCAAGGAACAATGTTCTCAAACCGGAAATATTGTACTTGCATTAGAAGCGGCCAAACTGTAACAAGATGAGTTTTTGATTTTAAGCCGATACTGGGTTAGAGAGAATGCGAGGTTAGGTTCATGCAGAAGCGGCCGTCCATAAACCACATTGCCAATGTTGGCCCACTCCCCTCCCTCTTGACAAAACTGTAACAAAATAGGTAATCCAAAAAAATATTTGATTGCTCCCTACACATTTTTTGTTTGAATCAGCCAAATACTCGATTAGCAAAAGATTTGGTTAAAATAACCATAAAATTTGATTAGGTCAACCAAATATTTTGTTGTCCACACTGAAAAAAAATTTATTTGAATTAAAGAAAATTTAGGGCAGAATGTAGCAGAAGAAATATTTCTTCAGTTTAAAGAATTTTTTTGTTTGGTCTAAGGAACGCTATGCTTCAGACAAAGAGGTATTCATTTAACGTTGTGAAATGTTCATTGGATGAAACAATATGTTATTGAGTGTAATAAACACGTATCTTATATGAAATATAACTCAGACCGAGTAACAATTTTTTTTTGAACCAAATTTTATGATTTAAATAAACGTATTTCAAGGTAAAATAAACGTTCCTTTGTAACAAATAACTTTTTTTTTAATGGATGTTTCCCATACGTCGATTTTTTTTCTCCGATGTTGGATATCGATGTTTCTGTTTGATCGCTCATTGATCACTAAAAGTTTTGGATTGCGCAGCTTGCGTTTTGATTGGTCCATTCTTTTAACATCGGTTACAATTTTGTACCCAGCGAGACCGCTTAGCCAATTTTTTAACGAGAAATGACTTTTAATACCCATTTCTGTTAAGCAATCATATAGAATAATTATTATGAATAGCATATTCCACTGTTCGCATTTTTCACATCAATCCCGAGTTTTCTTTCGGACAAGCTAACCTCAAAAAAATCAAATACGTACACCCCATTTTTAAAGGATCAATGGAAATTTATTTCGCCACTGGAGCTGATAAGGTGGTGTAGCAGAAACCAGCAAAAATAGCCGTTTTCCCAAATCCATTTCAGAAATGTCCTTTTTTAAGTTTGATTTGCAAAAAAAAAAAAAGATTCGGAATTGCCTTAAAACCGGCACTAGGTGTATAAGAAAATTGTAACCAGTGGTAGAAGCTATAATTATTATTTAATTATCAGTATTTAATTATTATTATTGAGAGGTAATGGAAATTAATTTCAATCAAATAAATAATAGTATCAAGAAATTCATTTCAATTATAAGGTATATTCTAAATGATTCATAAGATTTTTTAAGAAAGCATCCAATTATTGGTAACAATACTTAATGTAATTTTAATGCTTATAATTTATAATATTTTCATTTTCACCGAGTAAAAAAAAAAAATTCAAGCACGGCCATTGCTTAGGAAGACCGATAACCACCATTCATAACATAATTTCAGTTTATAACACTGCCATCCTGATGAAGAAACATAACATCTACAGTCTTTTTACCTTTTCGCCGCAATGCGAACGTGACTCTTACGTCAAACTGCAGTTGCAATGTTTCTTCATCAGGACGGCAGTTTAATATGGTTAAAATTGATGGCTAACTTAAGACTTGAGAATCAGTTTCTCTTGTAAGGCCATAAACTTTGCGCACCTGGTAGAATTTGTTAAAAATTACTTGGTACAAATAATAACTGTTATAAAAATATTTTAGTTATACGTGCGTAAGAAATGCTACTTGGAACGTCTGTCAAGCAACCTCAAAATGCTAAATTCCCCGCGAAATAATTATTTTAGCCGAAAAGCGCGGGTCTATTTGAAGTCAATAAATACTATCAATAATGATACAGACAAATATTTCAAACAAATTTTCACTTTTCAAGAATTAATGAAATTAAATCTAAGAAATGGTTAATTCCTTTAAATAATTATTTATTAATATAATATTACAAGTTTATTCTTTGTAATTCTAAATAGAACATCACTCTTCGGTTTATGAGCAGTTAAAAAAGTCGCGGTCGGTTAGCATCACTGGGGAATCCCGAGTATCTTTTATTTTTGGTAACTACATAGCCTATAAATTTCCCCTTGTTACGCACTATAACAAAAAATAGCACGAGTAACTCGTGCGATAGTGCGCACGAGCTAATCGGCGACTTCCCGCACTTCTTGCTCAATATACTATTTTTGGAACAAATCGTGTATGAACTTATTTCAGAAATATATTTCCTTATTTGAGGGAAATATTTATTGGTAACATGTTCTATAGGAATAATAGTACTAACTCAAATATTTGTTTGACGTGTCGATGAATTACTTCTGTCAAACAGTATATTTTTCATTCAAATTCTAAGAATCATTGAACTAAAAAAATATTTCTCCTGATGCGAAAAGAAGGTTAAAGAAAACTAGGTTTTCTTTTCTTTGAATCAATAAACGAGTTTGTTGCCTTTAAGCTATGTTGAGCCAACACAATTTTTTTCGATTCCGCCAAATAGGTCGAGGAATTAAGATGACGTGAAACTCGTTCCAACTTAATCTTCTCGTTTATATTTTCCTATATATGGTTATGTGTGATTAGTGCAGCAGTTACAGCATGCAGTAACTGGGATGACACTGTACGCGTGTATGCCAGCTGCATCAGCAAGATCCACTTAGATTGTTACGCTGTCACTTCCACTGGGAACGATTTGCGTTCTGTCGATATCTACATAATTGCAGTATTGTCACTTTAACGAGGTGACGAGAATCTGGAACTGGAATTACTATGGGGACATACAACTTTACAGTTTAGACTTTAGAGCATGTCTCTCGTCATTGTGTCTTACCCACCAGTGCCTTTGCCCTTTTTTCTTCTCGAATTCATTATTTCTTGGAACAATCCCCGTCTGTTATTCGTATGCTAGTAATTTATTTGTACTGTATTTATTCTTGTTGCAATTCCTTCCTCCTGAAGATTATATTTTTAGTTACAAATTCATCTTCTCGGGTTGAAAATTGAACTATTCTGTAAGAAAATTAATTTGTTGTTGTTGTAAAAATGGAATTGTTCGGTTGAGAATCAAACCTCTTGGGTGGGGGATACAACTTTTCTTTTTAATTTGTCTCTTTTGGTCGAATTGAACTGTTTATTATTTAAAATCGATAACTTTTGTGGTTGAAATATCTGCTATTACATTATTCGTGCAGAATTATTATTTTATTGTTGTTGACCATTAAATTATTTGACTTAAGGTTGAACCTCTTTGTTAGCAAATCATTTTTTCGTAGAAGATTCATAACTTTAATTAAAAATGTATCTCTTTTGTAGAAATTTAATTTTTGTAGCTGGAAATTTAACTATTTCAGTTAAAGTAACTGAAAATGTTACTATTCCTTTATTGATTAAAAATTAATTTTATTTACTGAAAATTCGACTGCTTGGATAGAATCTATTTAGTTGAAAATTTACCTATTTTCTTGATAAGACGTTTTTTGTTTGAGATTATTTTTTTTTAACAGAAAAGGTAACTTTCTATCTTTGGTTGGAAATTTATCTTTTTTAGTTAGAAATTCTTCTTTTGTAGAAACAAATCTTTTTGGTTGAATAATTTTATTTTTTGTTTAAAAATTTAACAGTTTTATTAAAAATTAGCGGTTTGTTGAATATTTACATTGTTGAAATGAATATTCAACTGATTTACAGAAAAATTGTTTTTTGCTAGAAAGTTCAACAAATTGGATAAAATTGCATGTATTTCATGTTCTTTGAAAATTCATGCATTTTATTAAATTTCGTCTTTTTGATTGGAAATTAATCTTTTCGATTTAAATTCTTTTTGTTGAAAATTCAATTTGTCGGTTTTAAAATTCAATAATGGTTTTGGTTCAACATTCGTCTGTTCAGGCCTAGTCGGAGCGAAAATTCGTCCTTTTAGATTGAAGATTCATTTTTGGTTGTTCTTGAAAAGTCAACTGTTTTTGGTAAAAGTTTCTTATCTTTTTTGTATGAAATTTCGACCTTGTGGTTAAAAATTTATCTTTGTTGGTTACTATTTTGTTAAAAAGTAATCTTTTTTGGTTGATGTTTTCCGCCATACTGCCATTAACCTCTACACTTAAACAATTTAGAGATTTTCTTGCACCTGTAGAATCTGGATGGAGAATAATTTGAAGGATAATACTTCTGAGATCCAAACAGAGTTTCAGGATTTAGCCAAACAACAAGAAATGATCAAAATGGCATGTGGCCACCCTCGGTTTTGGAGTGACCGTTATAACTGCTCCCCTTCTCTCATTCGTAAGTAGGTCATTCTTGGGTACTTCAAAATCGCTTTCCAAAATGGTGTCCCTCGATTCATTCCATTTTTCCATTCGTCAAATTCTAAATAAATGGACACTGGACCTTTTAGTTCCGGGAAAAGTCGTAATTCCGTTTATTGTTACTATTTTTCCGGCAGCTTCCCTATTTTACTATATAACATCTGAGCGGAGGGTGATGTTCGATCTTCAGCTTGCTTATTGCGTGAATAGCAATCTCCCCCAATGACAAGCCAAACTCTCTGTTATGCTAGCCCTTTATTAGATTCTTTCATTGAGAAAATAATGTTTTCTTTCACCCCCCTCCCCCCTTCTTCTTTTTTCTGTACCAACTACAGCCCTCATCCAACCTGATCACTTGTGCACTTATGGTATTTCCCTAGAGACCTAGAGTTCTCTTTTACAGTTTTTGTGCTGCAAGCAATACATTTTTATAGTGGGGGTAATCCATTTGCAATTTATATAATTGAATTTCGCAGGTATTGGTCTGACAAAACAACGAGTCTTGTTATGTGACGCTCTCATATTTTTTAGTAAAGTTTGTCATTTTAGGGGTAAAGGTTCAGTATTGATCTAGCCTAGAAAAGATAGAATTACAGCCACAAATATGCGCCAGGTGTTTGCATTCTGGCATGATAGCTGTAATGATCGCTTTGAAATGACTGCGCCGCTGGAGAAATTGTCAATATCAATCAGCTTGTAGCTGATAGAAACTGGATCATTTATGTCTACGCAATTCCACTCTACAATATTAATTATTGTTGCATATATGACCATGAATATTTGTCTGATTGATGCATTTGCTTCTAGATCGCGTGTTCATAGTGAGTTTCGCATAGATATTACTGAAATTAATTTGCTAAACAGTTGACGACTACATTAGAATTTTCATCTGCATTAATTACATAGGAGAAATTCTACTAGTTTTAAAAACAGCATATTTTGTAATTTGAATTATACGTATTATAGGGTTTATTCAGGGAATTTTTGAAAAACTGAAATTAAAGTTTAGGATTCATCCATTAATCTTCTTGGTTGGAAATTTATGCCTTTAAAATAAATGTTAAAACGAGGATATTTTTTCATTAACATTATTAATCTCCTAGGTGTAAGTTTCTTTCTATACCTCAAAGAAAAATTTATAACAGCGAAGGAAAATGAAAAATTGGTTAGGGAATTTCGAAACTGCAATTTCGAGGATTTTGTACCAACCATAATGTCATAGCAACCTTGCTTATTAAGATCTGTATTGCAAATTACACAAATTAATTAACTAATCACGTGCCCTCTTTCTGACGTGCATTCTCTCCTGGCTCTCTATATAATCTCTATCCTCATTCGTTACTATCTACTACTATAGGCTCCGCCTTCAAAATCGATTACTCTCCCTGAAGCGTTTAATCTTTCCGAGCTGCCAGCTGGGTATTCTTCTAGCAAACGATGTAAATCCTCCTATTCAGATATTATTTTTCATCATTTACAGTTTTATACTGATAGGAAAACACTTCTTTTGTTTCTTTTCTTGGGTCTTGGAAGTTTATATTGTGCTATCATTATTTGTTATTCTTTGAATTTCGCATTTCTTTGTCCTTATACTTCTCCCTCGACTTCTCCTCAGGATCAGGCACGTTTCGCCCAGTTTAAAGCATCTGTTTTTTCGAGCCGTTTATTCTATACAAGCACTTCCGGTAAATAGGTATTTCCGAATCGTGATCACGATGTTGAAGCGATAGCCTCGGGATATCGCTGCTGCTCAGTCAGCATTTTTTGCTTTTCTTTGCCTTCGTTTCGTTACCTTGCTTTTAAGGCTGATCGGTTTTTGGGGAATCTCCGCAAGTTGTTATATATTCCAGACCCTTTTACGAAAGAGGAAAACCTTTTTCGAAGACCCTATGTTGATCTAATTTAGACTTTTTAATCCGACGGATTTCTTAAATCGATCTTTAGTTTGGTATTCTTAAAAAGGAATGTTAGTGCATAGCTTTAAATGTCGTTAGAAGAATATTAGATTACCATGTAAATATTGGTTTTCATTTCGAGGAACACAAAGGTAAAATGGTAAGTTGTGACAAAGTGCAGGTGATAGACATGCCCACTGAATGTACAATTGTACATTCAGTTCAAAGTTTCAAACAAGTGCACGATTATCAATTCTGAGACGACTCGGGTAATTGTGTAGTCTTTATACGTGTCCTAAAACGTGCTTTTCTTCGGGCCACTTCAACTTTGTTATTCGCTTCGTTGTGCTAAATGATTCACATGTGTAAAGAAACTTATCGCCGGCGTGCAACTTTTCTATTGTCGAAGTCCCAACATTGATTCTTTTATTTGCACACTGTCACTGAATTTATTAGAGAGTTTTTGAACGATGAATCTATATTTTTAAATAAAAGATTTACAGCGGGACATTGGATCGGGAAATTACCGGGAATTCTTAAGGAAACAGGTAATTTGTTTAATTTTCAATAAAAAACCATCAAATTTATAAAATAATTGTAAAAAAATCTAACTATTTTTTAGAAGTTCAATTGTTTTTAACTTGTCTCGTTTGGTCGGAAACTTTGAAATTTCAACTATTTGAGTGAAAATGTAACTATTTTTTGTTGAAATTTAATTTTTGGTTTGAAAATTTGACTATTTGGTTTAAAATTTCTATTTGTGAGTTAAAAGTTCAACAGTTTGGTCGAAAATGCGACTGCTTTATTAAACATTCATCTTTTCGTATAGATAATTTATCTTGTTTGAAAATTCAACTCTGCTAAGAAATTCGTCTTTTTTACCTGAAATCTCGACTACTTAATTACAAAATACCACTATTTTATTGAAAATTCGTTCCTTTCATTAAAAATTCAACTAGTTGTTGCTAAATACTATTGTTTGTTGTGGAAGTTGAATCTGATTTGGTTGGAAATTCGACTATTCTGCTGAAAATGCAACAAATGTATATATTTGTCGTTCAAGTGAAAAGATATTAGGATTTTCTTCCCCTATTATTCAGCTATTGAAGTCAAAAATCATCCTATATCGCCTGGTTTAAGAGCATTTTCATTCGTATGACTGGGAACAAGTTAAAAAAAGCAGGCATTTTTTTCGCGATTTTTGAAGCCCTTAGAATTAAACCTATTGAGATTAGGTTTCCATTATATAAGGTATATTTATTATAAAGATTGAATTAAAAGTGTTTGAATTCAAAAATTTTAAACCTTTAATTTCTAAATTTAACAAAATTTTAGTTTGAACTTTTTAATTTCAATAATCGGGAAAAATGCATGCGAACCGGAAAATTACTTATAGTTCTAATTTAGTTGACAAACATTTTCCGAGACTTTGATAAATTTGAGTGTTTTTTTTGGTGCCGGTTTTGTATTAAAATGCATGAATTTGCGGAAATTGAAATCCTGCGGTTTCACTGAGCAATTAAGTTTGATTATGATGAGTAGGTGGAGTACTTAGCCACGCAGAGTGAAAAACACAGAGAGAAATTGCAGATGTCTCGTTGATTTATAATAATTGCTGCAACAAGTGATATAAATTTGTTCCGCGAACCCATCTTCGCGGCGCGTATCCTGTCTCATCATTAATTCCAGCATTCATCTCCATTCCTTCGTTCTTTCTTTAGGTTGGAAAGCGGCCGAGGCGTCCTAGTACGCTGGGAAAAGGCAGCGATTCGAAAAACGGATCCAAGCTAGCTAGCGAAAATTGAGCCTCGAAAGGGCCGTAGGCGACCGGGGACGTTTCCTGGCCCATTTGAAATGCATTGAATTTTTAAGCACTTTCCTTTGTGCAGTTCATGCGCTACTACACCAAACTCTTACTCGTCCTCAAGCTTCTCCTAGGATCACACTCAGGGACGATATGATTTTCAGCTCAGACTAATTTTTACGAGCAAAGAGACTGTTTTTAGTTTACCTTTTCGTCAAAGGAAAACACTCTGAAAGCATTCTTTGAACTAATTTAGGTTTTGATTTTTGTCTCTGAATAATGAATATGTATGACCTTTTGTTACATCAATTAGACGAAGCTCCTCGGTCAGGGTAGCCTCTGCGACCAAGAAAACCGCGAATTCGTCCCAAAAGAACCGGGAAATTATATATTTTTAAATTTAGCAATAAATATCGTGTTTTGACTAGTTAAAACTAGTTTTGACAAATGATCCTGATATTTTCGCGTTTTAACTAGTTACAACTGATTGTAAGTGATTTCGGATATAAATAGTGACATCTACGTTAATAGTATTTATATTAAGTTATTATCATTGAAAACGCATAAAATCTCATTATTAACCGGGAAACCTGGGAAATAGCCTGGAATTTTTGTTTAAGTTTCAGTGGCCACCCTGTCGGTTCAAAGCTATTAGGAATGTACATTCTTAGGTGCAATCAATGCAGAATTAATTAAAGCATAAAGCTTCAATTTCTAGAGGTTGCTGGCAGAGAGGAACTTCTCCATTGTTCCCTCGTCTCTTTTTGTAAGATCTCGTAAATCTGGGATCGCAGGCTGCTGGCAGCGCGTTCTTAAATCGGCTAAAGACTAAAGTCCCGCTTTTCCGGTACGAGGGAAGTACTGGAGGCTTACCGGAAGGAAGAGCTTGTAAGGACTAAAGTTTTTGGATGGTAAAGGGGGTCTCCTTGCACTGAGAAGACTTAAGAAGTTAAGGTGGTCAGGAAGTACATAAATACAGAATGACCACAGATCCTTCTTCCTCTCTCAAGGCTTAATCTTGGTCACATGGATTTTCTAAGCCGTAACTGTGCACCCTTGATCATGGCGGAGGTCGCTAGGGGTTCTTGTGTGACCTGCGGATCGTTTGAACTCTCGCAAAGCACCCTTGGCTCAGATTATTAACCCTTGAATATTTAGACATTTGGAAACTTCAAAGTCCGAAGTCGACTGGTCTAAATGCTGATGTCGGGTCAAAAGATGGACTTAATAGTTATCATTTGAATGACCAAGGAACTTAATTAAGAATTTGATATTTGATATGTAGAGTTTCCAGGGTGACCGTGGGTCTAGGAAATCTGAAAATCAGTTAAAAGTCTTGGAATTCTGTTGATATTAAAAAAAAATTTGCGAAGGTCAGGGAATTTTTGTAAGAAGCACTTTATAATAATCGTGGCTGCCAGATAGTCACTTTACATCGTATACAATGAAAAAATACATTTTTGTACGAAAGTTTTTTTTCCAAAAGAAAAAATTATGGTAGTGTTTATTGTA
Organism: Belonocnema kinseyi; assembly: GCF_010883055.1. Taxonomy (NCBI): domain Eukaryota; kingdom Metazoa; phylum Arthropoda; class Insecta; order Hymenoptera; family Cynipidae; genus Belonocnema; species Belonocnema kinseyi. Next base: position 116,855,554 of record NC_046658.1, read on the forward strand.
AATTTTAATACATTATAAGCTAAAATGAACTTATTTAGAAGAAAACATGAACTCAAACTAATTTTTTATTAAGTTATACGTGAAGCATGTATTATCTAAAAAATCTGACCTAAAAGTTAGGTTACATAATTCATATTTCAATTCCAATCGCCATTATTCATGTTCTTTGCATAATCTGGATAAAATTGTTCTCTATATATATTAACTAAAGTTATACAAGTATAAGATATAAAAATTCTATCTAAAACGCTTTGTTTTATATAAAGACTAACCTTTAGTATTCAATCATGGTTTTAAACTCTACAAATCAAACGTGAAAACACTTATACAAAAATAAAAATGTGTCTTTGAAATTATATCTACTATTTCTAGTTCTGTTTTGCGGAACCAGATGACGAAGTGGTCGGTCACCAATCCCAATACCGATTTCTCAATTTTCTTGAATTATTTTGAAATATTATAGGGTATTTTAAAAGATTTCAAGACGATTTTAATAGGTTTCAATAATTTGATGAAATTTTAAAAGATTTTAGGGCGTTTAAAAAAATTAAAAGTAATTTTCAAGAGTTTTAACAAATCATTGGAATATTATGAAGCCATTTCGAAGAATTTGAAATATTTATGGTATTATTTTCTTTCGCACGCGCCGTTCTTTCATTAGAATTTTCTCGCAGATGATTGCCTTTTTAAAGCGGTCTTTTCGCGTTTAAATAGAGTTAAGTAGTAGCTCAAAAATCATTTCTCGTTTATTTTTTAAATAACAACATAAAAAAGTTGTGCTACTCTTTCTGAATCAAAAAGCCACTTTCCACGAGACCCTTTAATTGTTTAATTCCATTATTAAAGAATCTATATTAATAATTTTATAACATTAGAAGTTAGGTCTTTAAAAATTAATGGTCAGGGAAAATGGAATATTATTCAGGGAAAAGTCATGAAATTTTGAAAATAAAGTTTTACGGCCACCATGGGATCTTATCTAATTTAGTTGGAAGAAGATTGGATCTATTTATTTGTTTTGAAAACGTGATGGATGGCATGAAGAGGAGAGTCACTGATCACAGTGTAAAAGCTGGATGCATCACTTGAGGTCATTCCTCCCTTTCCACGATTACAATTTTAAAACCGTTTTCAAATGGTAATCGGGTTTTTTTTTCCACGGAACTGCTGGAATACAATGACAACACTGCTTTCTTTTGTTTTCCAACCAAACTTCGCTCGCTTTACTGAGTATAATGGAATGAATCGAAACTCACACGGAGTATTGTTACAGGTTAAAGCAGCATACAGTTTCAATTAACCAAAAATCCCTTCACATATTACTCTCTCCATTTCTATTTGCAGATCTAATAGTAAAGTGTGACATCGTGTTTTATAAATTATTTTTGTTGACATCCTATGTATGTTAATTTAACAATTGAAACATGGAAAGTTAAACGGCGATAAGTCCACATTTGACAAAATTGTGGTGTCTTCAAAAATCATAGTTTCTCGAATTTATGAATCTATTTCGCTATAAAAATTTAAATTTTGTAATTTATTAGGCTGTGTGTCTAGTCCTTCTGAAAATGTAGGGGAGTTAGAAAAGAGGACAAACTAGCCAAGCTTGTGAAAAATATTGTACTAGACATCCCGAATTTCGGGACGACGAGATACTTCAAATTTATTATAAAAAAATCTACTGTTTACATGTATTCAAATATTTGAAACCTTCAAAAAATGCACACTAACTGAATGATGAATAATAAAATATTGAATTTTTTGAATAAAATCTGCGATTATTGTAGAATTTTAACGTATATTTAACAATTAGAGATGTTTTTATAAAAAATATAGTATTGTTACTCTAAACTGTTCCCTTTTTCTGTTGAATAGTGTTATTTGTTTATGCAATAAATAATGGTATTATTTAATAAGAGTTTATCAACGATTTTCGATTTTTTTTGTATAATACCAGTAAAAGTTAACGGTGATAATTCCATCACCATTTCCATTAGATTATTCGATTATTCCATACATGGCGCTATTTTTTTCACACAATGGTTAATTGAATGATCCATTCCTTAAAAAAAAAAATAATTCACTCAATGGGCTCTAAATTCTTCCTCCAGAAAGGTTTTTTGGATCTCCTGTAAAATTGGCTAATTGGACATAGCACCGTTTAGTGTTCTTCGCTTTATTTTTTATTTAAATACTGATTTTTGTATGGATTCGAAATTTCAAAACCTTAATTTTTTTCACTAAAATATATATTAAATGGTGAGAAAGTATGATTTTTGAGGAAAACTCAATTTCGTCAAAAATAGGACATTGCGCCATTTAGCATTATCGTCAATCATAAGTTACAAATAAAAATGTCAATATTAAGTAACTTCTGGTGGAAGCTTCGTTAATTAGACAATTTCAAATAAGTTCAATTAGTTTTTAATTTATTTTCTAATAATTCTTCACCTTTTAGTTGTACAACTACTAAAATTTCTTTTTAGTTTTGAAATATTATAAATTCTCAAGTATAGAAAAATATATCTAATCACTTTCAATCCGGATGTTACGTAAAATTATATATTTTTAAATTCAATTTCAATCATTCTAAAAAGGTTTAGTTTTCCAGTCAGTTCTGTTCAATTTTGAAAGTTTAAATTTGAAAATAATTTAAAAAGAACGAATATAAACTTGCATGTGTTAAAAGTTTGAAAGTAGAGAAGGTTAACTAATGAAAATACAAGACTATAAAAAGAAGGATCGATAGATGTAGTTCAGTACAAGCTTGTGAGGTTATATTCTACTGTGGGGTTATTGACCTCTGGGTTTGATTTAACGATGATTATAATTTAGAAAAATAGGTCAATTTAAAAATATTTATATGGAATGAATGCAGTGATAACTGAATGAGATTGAGAATCGCTGCCCTCGGGAACTCAAGGTGAACGAGCTTCGAACTGGCTATGGAACTGGCAAGGGAGAGCCAAAGGGTCCATCGTCCCTATCAGTGCTAAGAGAAGAGAAAACCGTTGCCATCCCACACGAATGAAATACGAAATCTTCCAAAGATTTTCCTCTTTGCGCCTCAGTGGTAATAAGAACGAGCAGATAAGGTTAATAAATATATAGAGGTGGGCGAAAAAACACTTCAAAGAATGCCAGAGGAAAAGAAAATCGATACATAACGGACTAATAAATATTAGTTTAGTTTACAAGACTCGTTTCCTTCGCTTAAGACTTATACAGCTTCAAATAAAATTCTATTGTCCTAATAAATTGATCTTATTACAGTTTTCTACTAGGTTGCCAAAACTTCTATATATGACAACATATTCTTCCTCAATTGATTTTCTTTGGTTGTAATATCCGACACTCTATGAGTCTACAGAAAGCCAGGGGAGAAAACCAAGGTCGAGTATTGATCTTCGGAAAATTGTACTGGAGATGAATTTTCTAATCCATGAGATTTATTCGACAACGAACTTCCTTTTAATGGAATTGTTTGGTCGTATTCGCAGAGTTGCTACAGGTCAGGTAATTTTTGAAAGTCAGAGAATCTGAAACTGGTCAGGGAAAGTCATGGAATGTCAGGGAAAACTTGAAAGAGTCAGGGAATTTTCGATAAACTGCTGTTAAATTTTGGGGTTCATCCACAAATTACGAAACTTTTTTTTTAACTTTACTCCCCCCCCCCCTCCACATAAAATCTTACGAAGATTTGATAAAATTAGGGAATGAAGACACGTATAAAAGTTATTGATTAAATACACGTGGAAAAATAAAGAAAATGTGTTGATAAGAAGTAAATATTTAATTTTTATGGTTGAAAATTCATCTTCTGGTTAGAAATTTTATTTATTTTTTTAATTTCAGCAATTTGGTTATCAGGCCATTTTTTTTGAAAATTCAACTTTTTGTAGAAAATTCGTCTTTATGGCATAAAAACTGAATATTTTGGATGACATTTTTTTCTCGATTGACTACGAAATCTTTCTCGGTTGAAAATGCATCTGTTTTGTTGAAAGCTTGAATTTTTTATTTATACATTCATCTTTCATCGTAGAAATTTCATATTTTTTGGCTAAAAATGCAGCGCCAGGATTCAAATATTTTGTTGGTGATGCCTTTTATGGCTGAATTCAGCAGTTTTTTCTTTAAAATAAATAAATTGTTTGATTGATGCTTCAGAATTCTAGTTTGAAAACCTTTTTTTTGGCTAAATAAATTTAAGTAATTGGCTGAAAAATCAGTGTTTTCTTTTGTTTGAAAATTATTTTTTATTTTTTAAACAAAAATGTAAGTATTCCAATATTTGGTTGAGAATTTAACTTCTTTCTTGAATTTTCAACTATGTTATTAAAAATTCGTCTTTTGTGATAGAATATTAATATTGTTAAAAAATTAATATTTTTTTTTTAGGTTGAACATTAATTTTTTGCTGAAAATGTAACTATGCTATTTTTGGTTAAAAACTCAATTCTTTTCGTATATAATCCGTTATTTTGGCTTTATAATTCAACAATTTTGTCGGAAAGAAATTCTTTTATTAAAAATTAATTTTTTCGGGTAGAAAACTTAACTGTTTTGGTTGGAAACGAGTTTGAAATTAAACTCTTTTCTTAGATATTCCTCGTTTTGTTTTGAAAGGTAATCCGTTTTGGTTGAGTATTCAATTAGTTTGTCGAAAACTCGTATTTTAAAATTAAATTTAACTGTATTTTTAATTGAAAATTAAAATATTTGTTGTTACAAATTTGAGCTTTAACCCTTTACGTTGCGGATTAATTTTTCTGCTTGACGGTTTATCTCTGGTTGAAAATTGAACTATTTTGAAAGTGTAATTATTCTATTTTTGGTTCAAATTTGATCTTTTTTAGTGGAAAACTCTTATTATTTGATTGGAAATTCATATATTTTGTTGACAATTCGTCTTTTTTTTTGTACAAAAATACTCTTCTTCTTTGAAAATTAATCTCTGGTTGAAAATTTTACAATTCGGTTAAAAATTCGTTTTTTGGTTTCAAAAAAAAGTTTTAAACCTACATTTTTATAGTTTATACTTAATGTATTTTGTTAAAAATTAATGTTGCTTGGAAGGAAATTAAACTTATTGGTTAAAATTTCATCTTCTAGGTTGAAAATTCATTTTTTTCGGTTCAAAAATGAACTAATTGATTAAAAATTCCTTACTGATGATCTTTAATAGCATCCCCCCCCCTCCCTTTGTGAAAGTCTGTATAACTTGCCACTAAAGCTCTTCAAAGTAAATTTAGAAAAATGTTTCGCATTTACGTTATTGATCTTCAAGGTGTAAGGTTATTTTTATACTTAAAAGAAAAATCTATAACGTTCAGGGAAAGTGAAAAATTAGAGAAATGTCAGGGAATTTCGAAATTGGGATTTTGTATCAACCCTGAATTGGAAACCAACTTTTGTCGTTTGGATGCAAGCACTCAGAAAAATCTTTTTTTTTCAATAATAGAAGATGAAGGTGCATTTTAAAAGGGCGACCTTGTAAAGGGGAAAGGTAAGTTGAAGCTGAGTGCGATAAACTCTTCCCTCCTTCTTCAAGGTTCTCGCTTTCTAATGACCCGTCATCTTGACTGGAATCCCCTTGCCAGGGTGGTAAAAATAGTAAAGTGTCACGCTATTTAACAAGTGTTGAAAAAACTTCACTCACGCACAGAAATACACAGACGTAAAGGAAGAAGGAAAGCGATTTTGGTATCGTCATTGGTGCTCAGTGCAGGAAAATCTGCTTGCCAATGTGGCTCTGGTAAGAAACACCAAAGAGGCGGATCGACCCCAGCGAGGGGTAAATAAATCTCGTCTAGATCGAGCAATCAGAATGGTAGGAGTATATCGTATTTTCTGATACCTGGAGTGATCTTACCACCACGACTCGATACTTACAGTAAATATGGAATCTCTTTCTTCCACTTTTTTCAGAGTCTAAATTCTACAGTATTGATCGTTCGAATTTAAAACTGTTTCACTTTGTATTACTGCTACGTCTCATTTCTCCTGAGCTTTGATGTACTTTTCTTGCATAACATATTTATTGTGTCTTTCTGCAGACTACATTTTTCAATATCCAAGTTTTCTAATTTATATTTTTTTCGGTTAGAAAATTCAATTGTTTTGTAGAAAATTCGTCTTTTTGGAATGCAAATTCCACGTTTCGAATGACATTTTTTTTCTTTATTGACTGAAAAATCTTTCTTTTTTGAAAATTCGTTTTTGTGATTCAATAAATTCCTCTCTTATCGTAGAGTTTTAATCTTTTTTGGTTAAAAATGCAACTGTTCGCTTCAAACCTACTTCTTTTATGTTTAAATTATCAACTATGAAATTTTTCGTATAAGAGAAGTATTCTTCTTTTTTGGTTGAAAATTTATCTTCCTTGTTTGGAAATTCAATTATTATGTTGAAAATTTGACTTATTTGTTGAAAATTCTCTGTTTTTTTTTTGCTTATAATTCATATTTTTTAGTTGAAACTTCATGTACTTAGATGATAATTCATCTTTCTTGGTTGAAAATTAATCTTCTTGGTTGAAAATTCATCCTTTTGGTTCAAGATCAACTAGCAGTCTTTAAAATAAATTTTTTAACAAATTGTTTTTTGCAAAAAATTGGGATTTCGTAGCGTCCCTGATTATTTTCAATCCGAAATCGTTCTTATTGCTGTGTGTCCTCGAGTATAAATTTTCGACCATTTTGAAACTCAGCAAGGAATCAAACAAAATGTACTAATCCTGCTTCCATTTTACGTGAGTTTTTCGCGTTCATCATTCGCTGTAACTTATGCACTGACTCAGAAAGCTCATATCAGTCTAACTATGCTGGAGCTTATAAATAGAAAAGGGAGTATAAAGGAAGTTAAGAAAAAGTGGTATTCGCTATCGGAAAAGAAGAAATTGTTTTCCCATTAGATTGTCGGACAGATTGACTTGCCCAACGCATCGAAAGAATCGGAAATATAATACCGGCCTTCTCGCCAATTGCTTTTTTTTAGTACTTCTGCAGTTCTCGACAGTCGAAGTGCTGTAATTTACATCCACAGGTTGCTCATATAGCTGGCTGATGTTTCTGGACTAGATCCAGTCTGTCGGAAAAATCAAAATCAAGAAAAAACCTCGGAAAATACTATGAACATTGAACACTTAAAACATATGCTTGAACCAACCAGAAAATTTGTTAAATATGCTCTTACTATTCATTTGATTCTAATTAAAGCTACCCCCAACACTCGGTTTAGTTACAGTGTCGAGGGTTGCCTCGTACTACCTTGTAATTAAATTGGGTGAATCGAAACGTATATAATCAGAGCCGCCTCAACCGTTTTCAATTGGAATGTATAATATTGCGCACTATACTCGACTGAGTACTTGCGCACTGCTGTCCTTCCGAGGCGACGGTCGCAACCTCTCTCGCTCTCTGAGAAACATCGAAGGCCAACAGTTTTTAGAACAACTAAATCGTAGCTGACTAAAATACGGTTCTGGTGTATTCAAAATTTCTATTTGACAATTTTTAGGTTATTGTAATAGGTTTTTCTGGTAAATTTAACAAGAATTTCTGGTAAGCACAACCAGACATTCTGGTGACTATCGATTTTTGACTATCGAATTTCGATAATCTTCTACTTACATACATAAACTCTTCCTATTTCTGAAATTACATTGACTGTCCCGAAGAAAATAATCTAAACAAAATTTGCGAAAACATACTGTATCAAAATATTCCGCTTTGTTAAAATGTTTATATTATATACATATTGTTAAGGCATTCTGTTTTCGGAAATTTTCTTCGAGATTTTCTATAATATTCACTTAGATCGATTTGTCAACACCGAAATTCTGGAACTTCTTACCTGTTGTTTACACAATGCTAATATTTTCCAAAGATAGCTGATGCAAGATCGCGCTACATCGGTTACCAAAAATAATAAACAGAATACTTTTAATCCGAAAAAATCGACCAGAGTTAATTAACCAGAATTTTCTAGCATATTACCCGCAATTTCTGATATAAATAAGTATAACATTTTCAAACAGATACCAGTAATTTTTTGTGAGTGCACAAGGATTCCATCAAGCGACATTGCATCCTCATCCCCTTTCATAAAAACATAAAGCTGAAACAGATTTTGTCTTCTTTTTGTCACGCTCTGGCTGAAGATTGATGAATTATATTCTCACTCTGGTTTATGTTTCTGTTAAATTAGCGCTATGATCCAAAAACGACTTTTTGTGCATTAAATTATGTGTTAAGTAGCTTGGAAATTTTTGAAATAGAAGCCAAAAGCTCAAGCTGTTAATATTTTCCACTATTCCGTGAAGCATTTGGCACATTATTTATTTTCTCTCATTTATTGTTTTAGTTGAAACGATCTTCGCACGATATACTTCATTGCAAAAATGACTTGGAATTTGTAAAATTGCTAAGTTATATATCCCGGACATTTAATTTGGCACCTTTTGAATATTCTCGCCAACTTCAAGCATTATTCAAGAGGCAAATGATGTACTGTTTAGTCACTTGTAAAGAAAAATTCACTATAGTCACTTTTTGAAAGGAAAAGGTCACTTTAGTTATATGACTCCATCTCATTTTAGATTTTATCAAAAAAAAAAAAAAAAACAAGTAATTCATGTGTGTTGTCTATATAGTAATTTATAGTATGAAAATACTAATTAATATTCAAATTTGAATAATTTTAATTGATGACTTCCTGGTTTTATAGTTCTCATGGTAAAATATCACTAAATCTGAAGGCACAAATTTTATTTGTAACAAAACTATTTAAAAATATAACAACCTCTTGTTTCTTTATCTTAATACAGATTTTCGTGCCAATTGAATACCTTTGCAGCAAAAGAGATACCTTCAGATTTAGTCTTGGATTTAGTGTAATTGCTGACTATTTATTCTAAAACTTATTTAGGACATCAAATTTAAAAATAACTTTATTTTTCTTTAGAATTTTGAGTTTCAAAATCCAAAAGTACATCATGTCCCATTACATTATTAGTGAAATTGAATTGAATCAAAGCAGATGTATTCAAGAATATTTTAACTTTAATTCACAATCTTCAAATATAAGTTTATTGTGAAATAATTAACGAAAATTGTGCTTTAACAACATCTAAAACATAACAATTTTGATCAATTGTACATTTTTTAATTGAACTGAAGCTCGAGTATTAAAAATTGAAAAATTAATGGTTTTACAAGACGATTCTATACCTATACAATGAAGTGAATTATTAAAATTTTCAAAGTAATTTAAAACTAATAGATTCAGAAATAAACACTTTTATTAAGTTTGAAATTATATTCAAATATTGTTTGAAAGTCTAAAATATGTAGTTTTCAACTTTTCAATTAAAAAAATCTTTTAATTGAAATAGAAACAATTTTGTAATAAATAATAATATATAAAATAATAATAATAATAAATGTTATAATTCTAATTGTTCCATTTCAAACATTTTTAATTTGGTTGTAAAAGAATTAAATTTTTATGTATAAATAAAAATGGAAAAATTAAGCGGGCGGATTGCACAACGATCTTAGCGCTTGGATTCAGCCAGCCTAGTAGGAAAGAAAGGGAATAATGCGTTGCTGAGGGTCGAGTTAATTGGACAAATAATTTTGAAACTACCGTCATGTCCAATCAACTCGGTCCGTTGCAACGCTTTATCCCCCCTCTTGCCTACTAGGCAGTCTGAGTCCGAGCGCTAAGGTCGTTGTGCAATCCGCACGCGCGGTTATTATTTTGGAACGACTTAAAATAAAAATAATTTAACTTCTAATTTAAAGTGGTTAGTTCAATGACTGTAAAAAAAAATTCGAACAGGAAAATGACCGGAAACTTTTCCTTCGATTAAAATCGTCACCCTGACATTACTATCCATGAATAGAAAACATTTCCTATAACATTCGAAAACCTATTTCAGAGTGGGACACATTAGATTGATCCGACTGCCTAAAATTGTTATCAGTTTATTTAAGTTACTTATAAATATCTCTATTTAAGATTCAAGGAATCCGATATGACAGTATGACTAACTTTGATTTTTTTTATTATTTCTGGTGAGTAACTAGATATTTGAGATCTCCGCTCTACATATTATGCATGTGCGTCCTTTGTTATGATCGTAAGTAAAGATTCTCAATTATTTCTTGTTTTTTATCACAGTAAATCGTAGAGATATTTTTTATCTGAAGTTGGATAAATATGTCGCAAACAATTGAAAGCTACAATGATTTGATGTCTGATAATTTTAGTTGTCAATTGTTTGCAGTGTTTTATTAAACTTTAATTCAGAAATATCCCTGGGATTTACTGTGATCTGGTGATCTCGTTCCTAATTGGAATATATATCTATATACATAATGTCGCAACCGCTCTCGCTCTGCTCGCCTGAGAAACATAGGGAGCCGCGCGCTTGCAGAGCGCACCTTGGTCAATTTCAGCCTACGAGTGTTCGAATTTTATAATTTGAGTGACCGTGACAAATTTTTGTATACTTGGAAAAATCGGGAAATGGCCGGGGATTTAGCAGAAGAGAATTAGTACACACTCGAAATAAGAAGTGTCCGCAGAAATGTCACGGCTCGGATTTTGTGACTTTTTCGCATTTTTTGAAAAATGACACTTTTTGAGATTTTTCGAACTAAATTGCAACTAATAGATTTTTTGGGTTTTTTTTCGGCACTATTTTACCTATGATACGTTTAGTCTAAAATTTAACTGTCTCCTAAAAAATTCGTCTGTTTGGCATAAAAATTCGACCATTTGGTTAGAAAATTAATCTATTTTATTGAAAAAGGCATCTCTTCTAATTGAAAGTACAACTATTTAGTTGTAAATGCAACTGTTTTTCGTTGCGGTTTAATCTCTTTTATTTGCAAATGTGACCATCTGTTTGAAAGTTAAATTATTTTATTTGAAAGTAATTTTCTAGTCAAAATTTCAATTATTTTGTTGAATAGCCTGTTAAAATTAAAAATAAAGATTTATTTGTATAAAAGTCTACTTTTTCTTTATGAAAAAATCACCCTATTTCCTCTGTTTTGAGAGAATTTTGGGCTGTGAAATCTGAAGTGTTGAAAAATTAATAATTTCATGTTGAAAATAAATAGTCGTCAATTTAAGGTTTAATTGTTGAATAATTGCAAATTAATATTGTTTAATATGAGTGTTCCTGAAGTTCAGAATTAATGTAAATTATAAACTTCTCTCATTTAACAATAATTCAAGTTAACTAGTTTAGCAGATCAGAAAGAAATATTTTAAACCCAGATTCAGAATCATTCAAGTTCAATGACTATTGTTAAACACTTTTTCAATTTGAAATTTTTTGCTGATTTTTCAATGATTATTTGAAAAGCAATGAGAACTATGTGGGCACTTCTCTACTATTAAGAAAATCAGTGTCCCGGGCAAATTAAACATATAATATAAAACGTTTTCTTGTAAATTGATATTAAAAATAGAAGGTTATTAATGGTTCTTAATAAACCACTGCGTAAACCATCAAAATTAAGAATACACATTGTGTAATCTGCTTGTAAGTACATTAAAAATCAGTCCCCTGGCGTGTCACGAGCTAAGAATCACAATCATAGCTAAAGATTTCACAATAAATTAAAAGAAAAATGTCATTTATATTACAATTTTTAAATGGTTTGATAATGAAGGATAAATTTTTGTGGCACATATTTTTAAAATTTAATATTTAAAAACTTGAGCTTAATTGAAAATCAACTTGAAAATTATTTTAATCTCATAGCTAAAGATTTCACAATAAATTAAAAGAAAAATGTCATTTATATTACATTTTTTAAATGGTGTGATAAGGAAGGATAAATTTCTGTGGCACATATTTTTAAAATTTAATATTTAAAAACTTGAGCTTAATTTTGTCCCTCAGTTTTTGCAGTCAGTCCCCTGGTTCAACTTGAAAATTATTTTAATCGTTCTATGTGCAACAAAAAGTCATCTTTTTGCGTTAAACGGAACGTTTCCAACTTGAAGTTTGTCCTGGTGTACAACAGATAGCGTTCATATGCTATTCTGTTAGGTTATTTCGCGACGTTAACGCTGAAACAAGTGCTTCAGTCGGCTGTTGAGACAGTCCCCTGGCGAGTAAAATTATACTTTGTTTTCGAAATTAAATTAACAGCTTTCGGTATTTCATATACTCAAGGTGGACAGATATTCCTGCAAGTCAATTAATAATACTTCATTAGTATTTGTGATTGCCTCGACGTTTGTGGAATTTCTCAGTCCCTTGGCGTAAGTCCCCTACCACAGAATGAGGCAGGGGACTGATGAAACTGCCAGGGGACTTACAAAATAATAATTTCCAAGGGACCTGATGGTCAACAATGCATCCTAAAAATAAAAAAAAATAACAAGGAAGTCAATCTTACAAAGAAAGAGAGAATAGTCATCAATAGCTGTCAGAAACTGCTGATTGAGATGTGCGGTGACCGCTACAGTGAACACTGCTTATCCAGACAGTGTCAAAAGTGTATCAATAAAACTCCGATTAACAAAAAATTTGACAACAAACGCTTGCATTTCCAAAATTGGATGGCTCAAAAACAAGAGTTCATAGACCCCAAAGCTAAAATACCACTTCAATTAACAAAATATCTGAAAAAGGCGTTGATTATCCAGCCACGTCAACTCATAGGAAAACAGAAGGAGGATTTAGATACATTTTTGTTCCGCGAAAGAAACATTGTCCACCAGTTTAATGTAATAAATACTCTAAAGAAAAGCATTCCTAATGATGATGCTTTAATACACATGAATTTTTCTCAAAATTATGCCGACAAATACATCTCAAGAAATTCAACCCGTTTATTTTGGAGGTTATCTCGTATAAATTAGTCTTCACACTGTTACAGTCTACTTAGAAAATATGAGTAAGTCGTATAGCACAGCATTCTTAAACACATCTCATTCCATAACTGCTATTTTGGCACATTTGCTACCCATTTTGAAAGCTTTGTCCCCGATATCACGTGCCTTCACTTTTCAAGCACTGGACCCGTAGCCCAATGTCGCAACAAACCCATGTTTCATATTTTGGCTACAAAGCTACCAAAACAACTTCCAAATATAAAAAAATATTGCTACATTAGTTTACGTCGATAAATAATCTATAGAAAAAATTCTTAAAGCGATTCAGGAAAAGTGTCCTGGAATTATTGTAAGCACTATTGACTATGAAGCTATTAAGACAATGAGAAGTATTTAACACAAAGACTTTCAATGGCACCCTTAAAGTTCATAAAATGAGTGAAAAAGTTCGTTTAACAATACTAACAATGAGCAGTTTGAACTGTTTCTGCGATTCTGATACGTGCGAACATTTTAAAATAGGAGGCTTGACATATCAAGAGAACACCAAACTCACAGTCGAAGATGTTTTCACAGATTTTGAATGTGAAAATGAAAAAGAATCTACGAATAGTTATGTAACTTCTAAACAAATGATTAGGTTGGATCACAAGGATGTCTCCGACGTAGCTAGGGAAGAAATTGTAGAGTAGTGACCTAGCCCCAACTTGCTAATGAAAGGGGATAGGGTATTTTATAAATTAATGTTCCCCATAAATATGTTTCAGAAATAATTTAAGGTAAGGTTTAAAGGCAATTAATGTTCCTTTAAAAAAATGTGACTAATATTATGTAGGCTAATAATTATTCTAAATAGTTTGTATTATTATGTGTCTAAAATGTACGTGATTCGAACTGTTGGATCCTCAAAGTAGGAACGCTAATTTTCAAATCTTTCATGTGCTTGAAGTTCGGAACGTTCAAATGAACGATTTTTTTTACTGATGACTTTGTAAACTATAAATATGGCTAAAATGTTTGTTAATTTATATTAGAGATAATACTTTTACTAAAACAAAGCCGTAATGCATTTTTTTATTGCAGTTGGAACAACATTTATGGATAAAATAGAATTGGGAACAAATATTTCGTTCATTTGAACCTTCAGAACTTCACGTACGTAAATGTTTCTTATTACAAGACATTTTTCTAACATAAAAAACAATGAAAATAGTCATTCAGTAATAACATGTAGTTTTTACTTCACGAAGACAGTCCCCTGGTACATGCGTCAATCCCCTGTCGCAACTTTTCACAAAATCGTTTATAAATCCTGAACTACTGCAAAATTTATGCGGCCGTTTGCAGTTTACGTTGAAACAAACCATTATCTTTACCTTATATCAGCTTTGTTTTTTGTTTGGAAAAAAATGCTCGGACAGTTTTGTACAGGCCAGTTTCCCAATAGCGAGGAAGTACCCATGTATTGTATATTCATAATCAAATAAAATTATTATTTCGGTCATTCAGTGTTTGATTATGCTTTTTTTCATTATCTTTAAAAATTCGAGACGACTTTGTGTGGACTTCTTTCAAAATACAATTCCTGTGCGACTTTCCTTGTAATTTTATGCTACTGATGCGACTTTTGTAAACTCTTCTAGTCGATTCAAGCTCTGAAATGTAGACACTTTTATTTAGAAACTGTCTCAGAGAAAAATCTACATTGCTTTGGGATTGAGCTAAAATTTCAGTTGAATCAGATAAAATTTCGAGGATGCTCTAGAAGTAGAATTTCTTTCAATCTACTGCATCAGCGAAAATAAACTTTACTTGCCATTACACGATGTCGGGTTTGTTGTAGAATAAACAACGTCTTTCACGAGAGGATTACTTTTATAACCCCGGCGAAGACCAGTGGCAGACAAGGAACATAAAGCGCAAAGTACATTTTTAGTCTTGATGCCGCCGCTGCGTTGGCTTACAGTTTTCAGTGTAAAAATGGGCTCAGTATATTTTAATGCATTCGTGATACACGAGCAAAGCTCACGTTACTTATCAATGTCAGTAGAAATTCGTGCAGTTATTCGTACAAAGACTCAAGACGGAGACCCTCGTTGGAAACAACAGAACTAGAGAAGCCAGGAGTAGAACAGAGAGATATATCGCAATAAAGCCCTGTAGGAGGTTCCTACCATTCTAAAGCGAGGATGCCCATATATCTATGGCTGAAACGACCTGTAATGCAACGAGAAATGAGTATATGTGTGCATCCTTCCCTTTTTGATTGTAGATTGTAGAAGAGACGTAAATGGTGAAGGAAGAAAACTAGAAAAATAGATGCGATTACGTGCGTAGGAAAGAGTAAAAAAAGAATACTTGGATGGAAGGCAAAGAAAGAAGACCAGAGAAATATGAACCGACGAGACAAGGTGAGAACGTAAGCGCAGAGTGCATTTTGAACGTCGATATGTATGAAGGTTCAGCTTCTTTCCTCAAGGTCAAGGACAATTTAATAGATCTTGCTCTCATGGTGATCATGGGATATTACGATCAATTAACCACCATTATTCTACTTGTCTCCAGACGAAACAATTATTAGCCGACTGAGAAAATTTGTAAGTTTTTTTTTTAAATTTCATTTGGGTTTCTTTTATTTCTTTGCTCCTGTTAAGATGTTAAATAAGTTGTTCCAATCTCCAATCCTGTTCTTCTCCTCCCGTACTCTCCCGCCGCTTCCATAGTTACCCTCCTCGGACTTCCTAACCCCTTCTTTTACTATCCATCCCTGTCCCTAATATATATTTCCACGTTAAAAATTCCTCCCCTACATCTACTTTTGCCTCCTCTACTTCCTCTCTAATTTCCACTACTATACCTTCCATCAATTCTCGTACATCCCCTCCCAAACTTTTGTTTACCTACTTTCTTACTCCTACTCTCCCTCATTTTCTCTCCCGTCACTTCCGCTGACTTCTCTTCCTATCGCTTCTCCTACATCCTCTTTTCCTACTTTCCTTGCCTACCCTACCGACACATCCCCTCACTCCACTTATTTCTCCTTCCTACTCCTAATATTCCTCCCCCTCCCCTACCTCTACTTCTCCCTTCTCTATTTCCCATCTTCTCACTTCCCCTACCTATTAAATTAATTCCCGTATACCCTCTCTAACCTTTCATTTTCATATTTCCTCACCCCTACTCTCCCTAATTTCCTCTCCCGGCCCTTCCACTTACTTTCCTTCCCATCACTTCTCCCTACTTTTCCTGTTTCTCCCACTTCTGACCCCTTGCTCCTCCTAATTTTTCTCACTTCCCATACTTCCCCTCCCCTCACTTCTCCTCCTGAGAAAAAAGTACAAGGGATGGACGAAAAACCAGACCGAAATTAATTATTGAATACAATTTTAATTTATCTGATTGCAGGTGAATTGACTTAAATAATGCCGTGCTTTTAAAGAAAGGTTCTATCTACATTTGGAGTCAAACGAAGATATTAAATGAAAAGTTTTAACATCTTGATAATTGAAATTGTTTAAAAAATCCATCTTTTATTGCAAAATATGAAAGAGCAAATTATTTTTACCCAAAGAGCGTATGTTAATTATTCAAACTTTTATTCGATACTTGAACTGTTTGGGCAAACAGTTTTTCTCAATTTTCTCAGTTTGAGTGAGATTGGACTTACGTATCTTTTTAATTTGTACGGCAGCATTGATCTGGACCTTACAATATATCATTGTTAAAAAAAGATCCTTATTGGACAATTGAGACCTCCTCTTTCATTGGCGCGAAAATCAATAATTTTAACTGTATAGATGCAAAACTTTATATACCAAAGTAAGCGAGAAAACCGCCTTTCGGGTGACGGAAGGGGGCTTTCAGGTTGAAGAAACACTCTACCTACACCAATTTACAATACAATTATTAATTTAGCAATTGGTAAACAGTTTTTATAATTTATTTAGTAGCTAATATTGTGTATTAATATTATTAAGAAATAATTAAATTGTTATAATTGTTACAAACAAATGTTCTAAACATATATTTGAACTCTACATTTTTTATTAGAAAGAAAGTATTTTTTGGGGGTCAAAATAATGTTTTTTCTGCAAACATTTTTTTTGCGGTTGTTTATACAGAATTTTTCAAAAACAAAATATCGGCCTGAAGGGATTATTGGGGTATTTATTCACCTTAAATTTAAAAAAAATGTCTGTTTCAGATACAAATTGTGACCTGTAGACTCATATGTCCTTGAAAATCTAATTCTGAACAACGCGTGAACCTATCCTGCAATACTGAAATTCGCGTGGATAGGTTACCGTTTTGTAAATAGAGCTTTTCTCAGACAGTATTTCTCCAGATTTTTCAAAAATGTCTGTACTTTAAAAAAATATTCAGTTAAGCAAACTATTTAGTTAGTAAGATATGGTACTGCTATTCAATTATTTTTGAAAATCAGTTTCTTGGTTGCTGGCACTAATTGAATAGTTACTACGACTAATGAAAATAATTGTTGTGCCAAATGATGAAATAGCAATAGCATATCTTACAAACTGAAGAGTTGACATAATTTAACCATTTTCTCAGTGTAGATGGGCTAATTGTAATTATCTCCCAAGTCAATTAGAATTTCTAATTATAAAACAGATGAATTCGTTTTTTTCATTGCGAATCTAACGATATAGAAAAACTCATTTTTAACTTAAAATATGCACGTAGAGCCTTTCTTTAAAAGGACAGCAGAATATACTTGAGAAGTTGACTTGCAATCCATTCAGTTCCATTTACCCAGTTCACTTGAATTTATTCAAATTTAATATGACTTCAATGAGAGATATTCAATTTGAGTTGTTTTCAATTCGATTTCAAGTGCTAAAGTTCTCTTTTTACTATATAATTAATTGATATTAACTTACATTCAGATTAATAAAATGGATTACAATTTTATTTATTAGAATTAAATTTGCGCTCAACATAATTAAATTTAGGTTCAATAGAATTGCATATGAAGTTTGTTTATAGCTGAATTGCGTACTGCCTATTGAATTTGTTTTTAGTAAATTATATTGTTAGTTCAGCTAATTAAATTCACTTGATTTAATTGGAATTTACTAGAATCAATTTACGTTCAGTACAGTGATTAAAGAACAAAATGACCTTGTATGTCCATCTTCCTTTTTTTTAAACATCGTAACCAATATCCTTAATTTCCAAAGAGAAAAAATAACGAGTGAAAGAAATCAGAGGAGAAGAAAAATAGTTATTAAAACGAGAGCAGCAAAGCAGGCCTCGGTTCACGCATCATATTACAGCTGGTCTGAAAATGATATGTGCATCCCCTCCCACAATTTCTATTCTCATATTATTTGGTCCTTTTTCATCTTCTTTGTGTTCTCTCTCTTATTCCTCGCATTACCATTTTTTTTATATTTTCAAACGCGTGTCAACATTCTTTCAGTCTCAAAGCTTTGTTGCCAAAATTAAGGTGTGCATCAACAAAAAGTTGTTTCGTGAAAGTGTTATGGTTACTTCAATAAAACTAGGTTATTTGTCTGGGCATCGAACTCGATTGTATTTTGTTCTTTTTACGATCAATTATAATTTCACGTTTTACGAGTGAAATGTTATTTACTAGCATTTTGTTATCTACGAGATCAAAAGCAATTTGTTATGAGACCTTTGTGGAAAGAATTATTATATTTGTTAAGTTTTTAAAGGAATTGAGAAAATACGCGAACATTGTCATTGTTTGCTATATCAAAGTTAACGGCCTTACATAAGATATTGTCTAGCTTTGAAAGAGTTGTAATTAACGTTATGATAGGTCATTGTTATGCTTAGGAAGCACCTGGCAGAGCCGGTGCTAGTTGATATTCAAATAGTGTCACGTAACTCGTAACAGACGGCTTTACATGTTCAATTATTTTTAGGTTATTTTATTGTGGTTTTTAATCGCCAGTCCAGAATTATATTCTAATTCCATTTGTAATGGCTGCACATTTATTGTATATCAAAATTTATTTTAATTTGTTTAGATTTTCAAAATTCGAGGCCTTCGTTGGTAGTTGAGCAATGTTAAGAACGGTACCAGCACAATTTCAATCAATACATCTCAAATTGTTCAATACAGTGAAACCCTTCAATAGCCCTTCCGAGAATCGATGCCGCGCCGCCCGTAGGTGTAACAGGAGCTGGGCGGTGTACACGGGGTCTGCGGTTGTCACTCAGGCGAGCACTCAAGCGTGAGCAAACAAAAGCGGAGCGGGATATGGGTCAGTATATGTCAGTGAGACATATATTTGTCGGAAAGATTTTCTGAGTTGAAATATAATAAAGAAATTTAATGGCTTTCTATTTTGAATTTCGAATTGTTAAAAAAATATCGCTCTGTAGTGACTTTTAAGTTTAAAATTGAAATTAAGCATTCAATAACCTTTCAAATTAACAAATTCTATCTAAATAATGAATAGTGGATATGCATACACATTCCTCTCAAAAGATTTTTTTGTGTCTACATTTTTCGAATTCATACATTTTTCTGGAGAAGTTCTTTCAAATGTCACAGTACGAGCTACAATTTCAATTTTCTCGAAACAGGATAGCTTTTTGTAAGCATTCATTCTTTACTTCGACTTAGCGTGAAAATATCGGACCCCATACCAAAAAAAACATTTAAAAAATGTTAATTATTTCTAGATTTATTTAAATTTTTCGAAAATTCCTCAATATGAAGTTTTTTACAATATCTTTTTATAAAAGTGACATTTTAGCAATAGCTCAGAAAATAGGCATGTAGATAATTTTCACCATTAGTGTACAGGGGTTTTTCTGGAAATTATGTCACGTACAAAGAGTATGACGCTATAAAATCGATTTGAGTTCACACTTTTAACATTTTACGTTTTACATTTCCACTAAAAAGTGGAAGTGGGCGTTGACTCCTTGTGCATTCCCACCCTTCAATAGAAAATCAAATTCTTTCAGCATCAAACCGAAATAAAATTCTTTAAAGTTGAAAAAGTTGCAGTTACAGATTAAAAAATTTAATCATTTAAAGTTGCTTGTACATTATTGTACATTATTCGTTTGTGACCTGTGAGACAGTTCAGATCTCTTATTTGAGTCATAAATTGAGTAGTACTCGATATAAGTACACGGAAAAACCTTTTGCTGCAATATTTGCTAAAAATTAGACTAGATGTTACTATTTTTAGTTTACAATGGAGTGACATAGCGGAACTTTTGTAATGTTTACTACTCCGTGTAGTAACTAGTAACTACATGCCGAACTACAACATTCATTGGAAAAAAATCAACAAAATGTTACATTTATTTCTACAGAAGATTGCAATATTTGAAAAGGACTATAGTAACGTCGAAAGAGACCGGCGAACTGATTTCGTAAGCGACTTAGTAAAAATTGGTGCAGTCAGATTAGCAGACGAAAAAAAATAAACCCAACATGCGCCGCATCGCGTTGAAGGTCACGATACGTATCCTTTGTACGAGCATACGACGTAAATGCAGACTTATTTATTATGGGATGTTGAACTCTTTCGCACTATTATATTTATTTAAATTTTAATTGTGCAGTACACCCGATTATATATAGTTTATACATTATTATGTACATGCAGGAATATTATATGACAAGCTGAAACAGAAAAATGTTATTAAGGGAATCGAACACGGGTGTCCAGCGCGGTAGCACGACGATTTTCCATTCGGCTAAAGTAGATAATGAGATCCAGAAATTGATCGCTCTTATCAAGTAAATGCTAGCAGTCAAATTAAATTATTTATTAATTGTTCACAGTGATGGCCTTTTTGAAATTGTAAGCACTATATCTCAACGTAATCAAATATCCTAATGTCGAGGTTAAAACATTATTTTTTGCTGTCTGTGGAAAATTTGTTTTTCAGTTGTAACTTTTCGAATTATCCTAATTTATTGTAATAAGGATCTTTGCATCAAACCAAATTGAGTGATTAATAAATTTAAGGAATTTCAGTAGAGCGTTATTTGGCTGACATCGTTTAGGCTCGGCTGCACTCTCGGTCCAACTCTAGGCTCGCTTACTAAGTCGCTTACTAATATTCGAGAGCGATCTTCCGAATTTGTCTTACTCGATAATACAAAAAATAGAAAGTGTCGTAGTATAATTCATATTCCTACAGACAATAACAATTCCCCTAACAAATTTAGTCTTATCTTATTTTAGGTACTTATCACTTCTACTCTTTTTATATAATTTTATGTCTACTAATTTATCCTATCTAGGATTTTACTATAAAAAATACTAAGACTTCGTATTACCAATAGGAAAATTTCATATAAAAATAGCATAGCTTACGATTATTGTATTAAAATATACGAATTGTCGCCTTGGTCCCTCGTTTGGAACCTAATTTAGTAATTTTTCCAGTACAAATTTTCTCAGTGTAATTAAATACAGCTCACTTGGTGACACGTTTTGAATAAATTGACTGAAAATTTACGCTTGGTATTGCGGAATGCATCTGAGATTGCAAGTTTGTAGGCCGGAATCTGCATCGATTTCAGAGAGCATCTTTTCTCTCGTTCCTTCTCGGCTACTTTTCTCAACTGCTTGACTGAGGCATTTAAAATTAAATTCAATGCAAACTAGCACAAATGGCAGTGTGCCACGGCATGACAAGAGCGTGGCCCGTACCAACTACCAACTGGCCACGAGAAGAAAACTAATGCACATTCCAGTGCACGAGGGTGTCCCGTCAGCGACGTGAATGAAAATATTTCCCAGAATTCTCCACGAAATAGAATATCTCGTGTGAGTGACTTATTATTGCTGAAAGTTTAAATTGCATCTGATATTAGGAATTTCAAAAGTATCAAAATTGAAAACATTTTACAATTCAAAGAATAAAGCATGGTAGACCAATATGCAGGAGTTTAAGGAACAAATTTCCACACCGTTAAACTGCATCAGTTAACAACAATAAAGAAATATTTTATGATTTAAATCAAGCCTGTATATGTAAGAATTATTGCTTTAGAATAAAAAAATAAAATATTATATAAATATTATAATATTAATATAATATATAAATGTTGTAATTAAAAAATTATTATCATTAATATATCATTATATATATTTTCAAGAATATTTACAATATTTGAACAATAATAGGAGTCCAGGTGGAAATGTCGGTAGTGTGCCGGAGTTCACCACCGGCGCAGTACTGGTCCAGTACTGGCAGAACGTTGGCTGCACGACCAGGGTGGCACTATGCCAGTAGTACAAAAATAGACTTCAAAAAAACACGTCTACAAATGTTGTAAGGGTGTCTTGAAATGTCGAGAAATTGACTATACAATTGAGTTGAAAACGTTTTTTTTCTATTACTTTTTTTAAGGAAAATATTCTAAGTTCCATCTCCATGAAAAATTTTAAATATTCAGAAAAAATTACATTGGATGTATGTCTTAATCGTTGTAGAATAGTCTAAAACACCTAAAAAGCAGAACGTTACACGAAGGTTTAAAGAAAAATGTTATTAAAAAAATTGTTGCGCAACTTGGTAAAATTTCTAAGTTCCGTTGATACAAATTACAAATGCTGATTAAGTGTTATTATCAGAACTTTTAAAATGGTCTAAAATGTGAAAAAATAAAATATTACACGAAGAAAAATTGTAGTCGATTTAAATTATTTATTTAATAATTATTTTGTTGATATTCCTGTTAGAAGTTCGTGTATTTTACATTTACGTAACGTCGTATAATAATAAATAATTTGAAAAAGAGGGATCAAAATTTGGTACTTCAACTTTTCTGAACTGTACCTTGTGAGGATGGCTTTTTCACCAAGTTTTAACTTGTCGGTTTAGCGCAGTGGTTTGCACTCCCGACTGCTAGGCGTTAGATTTAGGTATAGATATGTAGGTTCGATCGACCCCCCTTAGCGTTAGAAATTTTATTTGTAATATAATGTTTAAAAATGTAATATATGTATTCATTCTAAGCAGTGCCATTAACATGTATTGACAAAATACTCGCAGTCAATTATTATTTATTTTCCAAATACCTTTTTTATTATACCTTAAGATTATGGAAATAGTGGGCATTAACATTAAACAAATAGTTTGAAAATTATATTTTTGTAATTATAAATAATATTCGGACGATATGCAGTCGTATGATGATGAATGGATGGTCTTTAAACAATTAAACAATGTTTTATTATTTTTAAAATTAACTCCGGCATTTTCGTACGCCAGCGGTTTGCCAGTACTGCGCCAGTGCTGGCACGTCACTACCGCCAAGCATTACAAGCCAGTACTGGCACAGTGCAGCCAGCCAGTACTGAAACTCCGGCAGGCTGTACTGGGCCAGTACAGGGCCGGTGGTGTATTTCTACCTGGGATATGTACCTTAAACAAAAATTACATGTTTTCAAAAATTGATATTAAAAACAAACTTTATTTCAGTGTCTTTTGTCTGAAATTGTTGTCTGAAATTGGTATTTTTAACGAACATGCAACGGTTTGATTGTCTAAACAAATATTATATAATAAATCTGAAATTAACATATCAATCGTTATCAATATTAGCAAAAATATTATCCTATCTTTTCTTCTCTATTATTTTATATAATAGATAGTACAATATTTTCTATTAATTCTTATTTAGTACTTTATTACTCTTAAAAGAAAAAAAATCTCATATTTTTGAAAAATCCCAAATTTTTCCTACAATAAAATTGCTGAACCATAGTGATTCCTGTTCAAATTTGGTAATATAATTAAGTAATTCTTTCAACTTTAAAAAAAGAACGAATGTTTATTCAATGCGGTAGGTCCTCTCGGTTTGATTTATTCAATAAACAAGTCAAGACCCAGATCGTGCTGAAAGCATGTGCAAGTGCAAGCGAGGAGTGACCCTGAAGGGCTCGAGACCTCGAAGGGGTTGTTGGAACACAGATCGTGATTTCGCAGTGCAGGCAGGCTTGATACGTTAGTTCACAAGAAAATTTAATAATCCCGAAGATAGGAAATTGCGCTTGCAATTTAGAACCAAGTTAATTCAAACGGTAGCTAGTAGTTTACAACAGAAAATTTGACTTTGTTGTTGCTATGACTATTGTCAAAGAGACTGTGTCTGATTTACTCCTGATACAAAGAGAAGATCTTACAACGCACGGTCATGAGTTATTATGCTTATAGGAACATGAAAGCAACTGATACACCTGCAAAAGCAGATATCATTGTATACAGAGTTTACTTGTGTACACAAAATATATCAGATGCATGTGGTTTGAATCATACGATTAAGAAAACTTTAAAAGAGAACACCTGCAAGAGTTTACTGATATCTCTTTAAGTTTAATTTCTTGGCATTATTTCAGCTCAGTTTCTGCCAATGTTTTAATTATAATCAAATCTAATCCTACTATTCCGAGTAATTCTTCTTCAGCTTGAAGAGTTTATGTGTAACCAAAGTGAACAATTGTGAACATCTGTGCCATGTTTCTGTCTAATGAATGAATACGTTGTGCGAAATCAGTCATTCAGGCTTAATCAGGGTTGCTAAAGGTCATGGAAATCCAGTAAGTCAGGGAATTTAAAACTGGTCAGGGAACAAGAAAAATATTTGTCCGTCAAAAAATCACAAACTGGTAGCTAGGTCTCGGATGGGAAACAAATTTGTTGGATATTGATGAATTGTCATAAATGTTAAGTGCAATGGAAAAAGCATCAAGCATGGGGGGGGGGGGTAAAGTTCTTGAAAAATGTATCACGTATTTTGTGAATGGTCCCTTAATAATGGAAAAACAAATTTCGTGACTGGTTTAGAGGAAAATTTTTTCCGTGAAAGTCTGAGAATGGCAGGGAAAACCTAAAAGAGTGAGGGAATCAACCTACACTGTTAAAAATAATATTAAATTTGATATACCCATGTGTATTAAAATTTATGTATCAAGCATATGAAATCGCCATTAAAGGCGACTATATTAAATTTCATATACATTCATGTTAATCACTTACAAGAAAAATCAGATAATTCCATTTTTCACAAATCCAAAATAAGTTTAGAAGTAATTTTAGATTGTAAATAATAAGACATGATACTTTGTTCCTGTTAATCAGAAATATAATTGGATTTGAAGTCGAAAGGTTGAACTAAGCAAATAAATAACAGACCTAACCTACAACTAATTGTCTGCGTCTTAAATTTCGACCATTCAGAGCGAAATTAGGGAAAAGTTTTACTTGTAAATTGCACTTTCATAATAAATAACAATTCAGTCAACGAATTCTAGATTATTAATTTAATTGAGTATATTTGACAAAATTTAAAGAAATTAAAGCACGTCGAGTTTTCATGCACATTGCTAAACTGACCTGTGTATTAAATTTAATACATATGTGAGTTAAATTTACTACACCAATGTATGTTACATTTCAGTAGCGGCAGAGCATATTTGCTTCACACGCATGTATATTAAACCTCGTAAAGATTTTTCTAACAGTGTACTAATATCTCATTATCTTAGGGAACAAACATAGATACATATAAATTATGTTAATCAAATGAATGTGAAACCATAATCAAATTGGGTTTACAAAAGAAAATATGTTAATAACAACTCAGTCCTAAACATGTATATTTTTTTTATTTTATTAATATTTTTGGTTGATAATTGGTCTTAAAGTTAAAAATTTAATTTTAATTTTTTATAGGAAATTTGTCTTTTTGGCATGAATATTTAATATTTTTTATAAAATTTTTATTCTCGATTGACTGGAAAATCTGCCTTGGTTGAATATTCCACTCTTTTCTTGAAAAATCATCTTCTTTGCCTAAAAATTAATTTGTTATTGTAGAAATTTCACTTTGTTTGACGAAAACCCGGATAGAAATTGCCTCTTTATGCCTAAAATAAATATTGGCTCTCGCGAGGCCGCAGCCAGATTTCCTAGCTGGAAGAATCTAGGCTTTCCCTCTGCTGGCCCTCGACAGGTTATTGTCGTGTGCTCCTTGTCTTGCATTATTTATATACTCATTTTTTAGCTCTATATTTTTTAATTAAACTAGATAAAAAGCTTTATTCATAAAGATATATTTAAAAAATAATTTCTATTAATTAATTATTTTCTCGAGGGAACCTTGTAAAGCCCTCGACAAGTAAAACGGGTAATACAGCTGTGATTGCAAAAAAGTACATTGATGTTCTTACGCTTAGTTATACTTAAGGGCATGCGACACAGTGGAATTCCTACATTACCAACCTCTTTTTTCTATTGAACAAAATTTTTTTTGAACCATAGAACTTTTTTTGTAAATCAAATA
>NC_046658.1:116881838-116888791 GCF_010883055.1 Belonocnema kinseyi
TATTTCATTTACCAAAAAAGTTCTATGGTTCACAAAAAAATTTTCTTCAATGGAAAAAAGAGGTTGGTAATGTAGGAATCCCACTGTGTCGCATGCCCTTAAATTTAAAAAAGAACAAATTTAAAAAATTACCGAGATGCAAACTTTGAAAAATTTCATTTTTTTCTGAAACAATTATGAACATTTAGTGCCTTAAAAAGTTGAAAAGAATTTTTCTTAAAGATAGATTTAATTTGAAATTACGTAAGTACGTTTAAAAATCATATATAACAAATATAACTCAGCGTGGCATCGTAGCTATGGGGATACGCCTGCGGTGCGTGCGTTCGATTCTCGGCGCTTGCGGATATTTTAATAAGCTGCATTTGTCTTTAGTTGTTAGTAATAAGTGTCTTCTCTAGTCAAATCTAGCAATAAGTTTAGTTTTATAATAACGTGCGGAGTATAGTTAATAATCGAATGTCAATAAAAATACGAGAAAACGGAGGAGTGTTTGTCAGAGGCTACAGAAATGTGTAAAATCTTTAGATTACACTTTTGCAAAGAAAATGTATTTTACAATTGGATTAATATTTTCCTTCTTTGAATCAAAAATTTCTGGTAATAGATTATGGCAATGTGCTGGTTAAACTTTAATACTATTGCAACCATAGCATCACATTTCAGAATTTAAAGCATGATCCATTTCTTAATAATTAAATAATATTTTGTTTGAATCAACAAAATAAGAAGCAATAGCATATGCTTTTAAATAATAGTGTGTGAGGGACTATCTAGATTCTATAAAGATCCTATTAATAGGCACTTATTGAGTTGCCTACTGATGACCTCGCTAGCTGAGTGTGACGCTTTCGCTTGCGCCCTCGATAGATTGCCACTTTAGGGCCTCGATAGAAAATAGGAAATCTAGACAGGACCTCTTAAGAACAGTAAGATTTTACCAAGTCCCTTCTTCCCAAAATAATGTTACGTAATTTCTGGATCCCTTACTCTTTAAAAAAATTTAGAAATAAACATTTTTTAGCATTAACGATCAGAGATAATAAAGAATTGATCAGGGAAAAATTAGGAAAATACAGAGAATTGCGAAATTAAGACTTTGTAGCTACCCTGTTAACATACTTCATTCCGTAGAGAATTATTCATGAAACTTCTAATTTATATTTTAAGTTGATGCGACTTCTCTATGTATTCGGATTTAGTTCAGTATATGCATTTATGAATACAATATCAAATAGTGAAAAATTAGGTTACTTAGGATAATTTTTTATTTTGAAAGTAAAAAGTTTGTTTTGGGTGTTTCTTGCCTGGTTTTAATTTTGTTCTTCTGACTTTTTCGTAGGATCTAGGATAAAGTTTCGAAATTTGGAATGTTGTATGTTCAAATCTTTGCATGCTAATCACACTATGGATATTTAATTTCACGGAAATTATGCGTTTAATTCTTAGCAAATTATTTTTAATTTGCAAATAGATCAATTTAAAAGTACACCCTGCATTACCTTACAGAGGTAGGGTAAGTTGACACACATTTACTTTTTAGGAAGACCTAATAATTAAGTATTTTAATTGCTATACATTCAATTTTCCCTATGAATAAAGCAAAGCAAAGATATTCATCTGCGTATTTTTCCTCTAAATTACCAATCATATTTTGCTTTCTATAGATTAATACATTTTATGCGCGCCGGATTGCCTGGTTTTCCTCTAATTAAAAATACTCTCATTTCCAGGCATTAGGTAACTATTTCTGCCTCGAAAGAATTAGACCAGATAGACTTTGATGTTGCTTCAGTTTGATGAAAGCTTGGAGGTACTTATGACTCTGTGCTGCTCAATTAGAGTGAATCTTTAGAGAACCACGTGGGTAACTCGACGTGGGTTGCAAGCACGGCTACCATGAGGAATTAAGCGCGCTCGTGACTTGCATCACAATCACAGCAGGCTTCGCTGACTCTCGTTCTAGAAGCCTCTCTACGGACGCTTTTATTGTGCATATATGCATATAGCCAATTCCTATTCATAGAAATGCCTGCATGGCTATAATGAACCATAGTAATAAGCTTCTGCGTTCTACCTTTCCGCAAAAGTTCCCTACCTAAAGACAAGGTGCTGTTTCCACCTGTCGGCAAATATATCTTTCAGTAAGTGATGATAGCGTAACCAAATAGAGCGGCTGTGAAAATCAGGTGCGTTCACACGAGACACTGCAGATGATCAATATCTGAGTTCCACTCGAAATCGAAATAATATTCTCAGACCAATAAATTATGGGGAATAATAGAGAATCGATTTGATAGTCGTCGATTTTCTCAGCTTACTTATTCGAGTGTGTAAAACCTGTTATTGCCGCCCCCACTTGTTTTTTGTATAGCGAGATTCAAACTCCTAACGTGTAAAATTGTACCCTGCGTCTCATCTAGTACTTTTCTTCTCATTCAACTTTTTCTGTTTTTTTCCTTCTGCTTCTTGTTAACCGCTAAGGAAACTCGAGTGCTTTTACTTTCATCAGTAACGACCTTGAATGTGAATCTCATTCGGTCACGCACGTACGAGCGATTCTTACTACCATCTCGTTCGCCTCCTGATACCCCTCATCCGTATTCTCGACCTTCTCTTCGTCCTCTTCCGCCATTATCTTTCATTCTTGATCCCGAATGCAAAGTTCATGAGAATCTTGCGGATGAAATTGGGCAGTCATGTAGAAAAGGGCCACAGCTTGAATTACATACTTTTGATTGTATCCGGATTATATAGTCGGATGATGCTTGGGATCTTTGACCTCTGGATCACACCTGATGATCCAAAGTACTTAAAAGGGACTATCTATAAATTACGCGGTAAAAAATGTTACTGTCTTACATAATCTTTTGTTTAAATTATAAAAACCGATTCGATGTGAAGGCATCAGCAAACAAACAAGATCTTCTTGACAACGAATGTGGAAAATGGACATTCTGAAGAGGTGAGAAATTTATGTTTAAAAAAAACCGTTTCTTTACGTTAGTTACTTATTGCTAAACTATTGAGATAGTTTAAAAACTTTATTTATCGAGATTGTATGACAACAATGTTTTCTTAATTTATGGAAACAAAATTTTTATAAATTTAGGTTAACGGAATATACCTTGCATGTTCAATTTTAAATGTTCAAGGTTGAAGAGGTTAAAAAATGCAATACTGCACTATTTGATATTATACACATTCAATTTAAAGGAGCTTTCAATTCAAAATAGATCAGCTTAAAATTAGATTGCTTTTGCATCACACTCTTTATCCTATTCGAACACATCTTCCCCTGTTTCTCTCTTTTTTAATTTTTAAAGAATTGGTAGAAAGACAATTTTTTCAGTTGAAAAGTATACACTATTAAATTTTAGGTTCAGAGATTGTCTCTTTTGGTGAAAAATGAATGAATGAATGAATCTTTTTTGGTCGAAAATTCTACTGTTCTATTCAACACTCGTCGTTTTCAATAGAAAAATCGTTCTTCTGGATTTAAGATTCATATTTTGGTGGGAATATCATCTTTTCCGGTTGGAAGTTAAATATTTTTTATCGAAAAGTCCACTATTGTATTTCTGGTTCAGAATTCATTTCCTTTGTTTAAATGTTATACTATTTTGTTGAAAATTCAACTGTTTTATTAAATATTTATCTTTTCGACTAAGAAATTCATTTCTTTGGCAGAAAAGTTATATTTTTCGGTTAAAAGTTCATGATCTTTAATTGAAGTGTTTATAATTATATTTATAGTTTATACTTCTAAAATATTTCGTTGAGATTTCATCCATTTTATGAAAGATTCATATTTTTTGATTGAAAATTCATTTATCTAGTAAAAAATGATTTTTTTGTTGTTGTTGAAGATTCATCTCTTTGATTATAAAAATTCAATTTTTTGATTGCAATTGTTGTTCTTTCCTGAATGGCAAATGTTTCTTATTATAAAATTTGTCCCTTTGGTTAGAAAATTAATCAGTTTTGGTTAAGGGTTCAATTATTTTATGGAAAATTCATCTTTTTGAAACAATTCGACTGCTTCTTAATTTAGAATCTTTTTCAGTTGAAATTCAACTACCTGGTGGAAAGTTAAACTACTCTGTAAAACGTGCATTCTTTTGGTTGCACATTTTTTTCTTTGGTTAAAAATATTTAAACTGTTTTGTTGAAAATTAATGTATTAAAGTAAAAATGTAGTTGTTCCAATTATGGTTGAAAATTGATATTTTTTACTTGAAAAGTCAACTATTTGGCTGAAAATCGTGGATTCATGTTCAATAGAATGGTGGAAAGTTAAAGTACTTTGTTAAAAATGAATTCATTTGGTTGAAGATTCATTTTTATTGTTAAAAATGTAACTATTTTGATGTATGTTATTTTTTGTTGAGTGTTGAAAATTTATTTTTTTTGTAGAAAGTTAATATTTTCGGGTTAAAAAGTGACGTTGTTGTTGGTTGAAATTTCAACAGTTTGTTATAAAAATAAACTGTTTAATTAAAAATTAGAGTTTTTGTTGAAAGCTCATATTCGCAAGTTACAAATTCACTTTTTCGGCTTGAAAATTTAACATTCGATTGCATTTTTTTCTTTCTTGATTGAAAAATGTTGCTTCGTTGAAAATTTAACCATTTTGTTTGAAATTCGGCTGTTTGGTTTGAACATGCATCTTTGTAGGATAAAAATTCAACTTTTTGTTAAAAATTCATCTTTTTTTATTGAAAGTTCAACTGTTTTGTTGAAAATGTATCTCGTTTCGACTTGAAATATTATGAATATGATACCTGTGTTATTTTTATTTTTAAGAATTTATTGCCCTTATTATTGTACTATTTTTCGTTTATTTAAAATAGTCCACCCCAATTTACATTATCGAACGTTTCTTCCAAATATACAAAAGCAATAAATGTTGATTTCCCCTTTTGCAATCTACCTTCTTGTGCAGAATGTGAATTGCAAAAAATCGAGGAGTGGTAGTCTATGAAAAAGAGATTCGGCAATCAACTGAACTGAAACCTCGTTTGGCTATTTGAAATCGAGTAATTTATAGATTCATTTAATTTTTGCTAATCGCGAGGGGCTTTTTAAACCTGTTTCAATCAACAGAAACTTTTTGACGAATGGCATATTGCGAAATTCGGTGGAATAACAGAAATTTGTAGAGATGCAAACCAGTGGTGAGGAAGAGGGACACGGGCATGCTCGATGCGGTCTCTAATTGGAGGCTGTTAACGCATAATTAACGTGAAGTTGTTATCTTCCTATTTCACTGGGGCCTCCCTTGTTCTCCCTCGCCAGTGGCGACCCTCCCCAATCACCGTCTACAACAAGTCCCTATACTTGTCTATATAACTGCGTTCACTGGAAATTACGGGAATCTAGTCAGCGTGGAAACGCACACTCCTAATTTCCATTGTTCTCAATTCTAACAGGTACACGCATGCGTGCTTCGAATTTCAAATAATACTAATCAAAATCCGCATTCACCATTTAATTTTTTATCGACTCTTAAAATTTTCGAGTATATATTATATATCGACGGATTGATAAATTACGATTTGAGAGGAAAATTGGAGAATGTTTGAGGAGTAGAAAAAAATAGTTAAAATTATGTGAATGCGTAAAAATAATGCAACGAGAATAATCAAACAAACATTCTAATATGGATTTTTTTTTAAATTCCGGGTCAACAATCCCAGGATTCATTTAATAATATTCTCAATTCCTATTATGAAAAATGTCATCCTCTGCTGCTAATATGTAGTACTGTAGGTTTTTAATGAACAATTAACAATTCTAAAAACAGAAAGTATAAAATGTATCAGCCCAAACCTTTTATTTTTTTTTAAATCTTCAATATATTTAATACTGAATGATCCAAAAATATTACCAGCCAATTCGTAGACGTTCCAGTTTAAGTTATTTTGTATTTGAGATGGATAATTACAGAAGCTTTCAACGTAAATATTGAAAGTTGAGTTTTTTTAAATTAATTTTTTGTGTTAAAGATTCATCTCTGAAAATTTAACTACTTTGTTGAAAACTCTTTTTTTTTCTTGTTTTGATAAAAATTCAACTATTTAAAGCTTAAACTATTGTGTTAAAAATTCATCTGTTGGACTTGAAAATTAAACTATATTTGTAGAAAATTAAAGTAATTGTTTGAAAATTAACTTTTTGTTGAAAAATGAACTGTTCTGTTGAAAACATTTTAATTTAAATGTTGAAGGTTTACATTTTTTAAATTCATATCTTTTCTAAGGCTTTAAATTTAAAATTTAAAATTCTTTTACTGTGAGATTGTAGGCCCTTAATTATTCAATTTGGAAGGTGACAATTTCTAAATATTCCTAATTTAAAATCTTTTTATTAAAAACTTTCAATTCTTGAATAATAATTTTTTGTTGATTTTAAAGCAACAAAATAAAATATCCTTCATTTCCAATTATCAGGCACAAAATATATGGCGGAGGCCTTTAAGTATGGATTTCACTAAACCGCATTTGTTTGTAGTTTATGAAAGTAAACGAAATTTTCCAAAAGATCTTGAAACAATTATTGCTATTTTTTTGCAAGGGTATTTTAAATTTTAAACTTATTAATTTTTCGCATTCGGAAAGCTTATTACATTTTAAATTGTTAATTTGGAAAAAATTTCAGAATTTGAAGTTTTCGAAATGGTCGAGTTTAAATCAGAAGTATTTAAAAATAAACATTTTTAAATATTCTCTTTCAAAATTCGAAATTCAATACCTTAATTTTTTTAAGATCGTCCTTACAGTTATTTCATTTGATCAGTTAATTTATATTTTTCATCAGATAGGTCCTAAAATATTCAATTAAACATCATTTAATACGAGGGTAGTTCAATAAGTCCTTAGAATGACTAACAGATGGCGCGCGAATCGCTCCAAATCATCTGTTTTCAGTCAGCACCACTCCCGACTAGATAT